>NC_138188.1:139625453-139877953 GCF_964194105.1 Spermophilus citellus | reverse complement strand
AATTAAGTTAAAAGAGGCCATTAGTGTGGGCCCTAATCCAATATGACTGTGTCCTTATAAGAAGAGACAAGGAAACAATAGAAATGAAATGAAGACCAAGTGAAAACACAGGGAGGAAATGGCCATCTGTAAAGCTTGGAGAAGGGCTCAGAAGAAACCAGTCCTGCCAACATCTTGTTCTTGGACTTCAAGCCTCCGGAATTGTGAGAAAAAAAAATCTGTTGTTTAAGCCACCTAATCAATAGTATTTGTTCTTTTTAGTCAACCAACATAATGGCTAAGTTAAAAGAGAAGAAACTATCCTTCCATTAGAATACAATTCATTTCCATATTGAACTGCCTCTACACTCAAGTGTTTAATTTTACCTAAGAGAACGTGTGGAGAAAGTGTACCTTTCTCACATTTTCCAGAAAAGAGGGAAACATGTCTTAATATGCACAGACTTTGAAATAATTGTAGGATTTGTTTTTCCTTTAGGATAATCAAAAATGGTAGTGACTTTTGATGATGCAACCCAGTCTTCATGCACACACATTTTAAAATAAAGATCGGGTGACAGATAAAATCTCTACCTGAATAATTGGAAACAACAAAGGTCAGTCTTTATAATTAAAAGGTTTTACAGTAACCTATGCAAAGGTAAAAGATTTTAATAGAAGAAGGAAAGAAATGTGAACACCTTGCAAGGAAGTATAGATAAAGAAAAATGAAGTAGATAAGGTCATCAAGATAAAAACAAGTCAAGGGTTAATTATGATATATAAATCCAGCTCTTTCATGACTGGATTCAACTTATATTTAACATTAATTTGAAATCATTTCTCTGTGTTTTTTGTATATTGTCACCTAAGAAATAGGTGAAAAACGATTATAATATGATATTGGCTTTTCTGTGAGAGTCAATGAAATTTCCATGGAAAGTTAGTAGTGTTTGAAAGAAGAAAAGAGGCCAATGACAAACACCTGTCCAGAAGATGTAGGAAAAGGTGATTGAAAGTGCTATTGGGGTATAGTTTTCCCAGCAGCAATGCCCACCAGCCGCCATATACATTGGAGCATTCACTCCTTCATCTTATGATTCACTATCTTCTCAAATATTCTTTTTCATGCTGATCATGAGTGGGGCAGTGGACTGTGTTGTATGCTATTAAAAAACACAGCCTCTGTTCTCATGTTTCCATGTAAACTAGGAAACAAATTGAGAGCAAAATAGGTTCTAAAGAGAAAAGCAGTGTGTTCGCTGAACACTTCAGAATGCTGAGGTGGCTGTATAAATGTTACCTAATGTTAAGAAAATATTGATAATTAGCACATACTTCGAATACTTACAACAATCAAATTACTGTAAAAGATGCTATCATGAACGATGCCATATTTTTGTTATAGTACAGCTACCCATTGTCAGTCTTAAAATGCCTAAAAATATATCATGGTATACATGAAATTACAATTGTTAGTGTTTCTTTTTTTTTTAAGAGAACACTTTATTATTTCCCATACTAGTTAAACCCAAAAAAGACCAGCAATATCTATTGAAATTCTAACCTTTCTAAATAAAATCCAAGGTAGAATCTTTATGCATGAAATACATGAAAACCCATTTCCACTCCAAAGGACACCAAAGCGGCTTCCACTTGAAGGACAGTACACTAATAATAGCACATTGAAAAAATGAAAACCTGCTTCTCAATATGAATACACAAAAAGCATTGAGGAATAATTTCAAATAAATGTGAAATGTAAGTTGAATGCACTCATGAAACAACACAAATTATTATAAAGAAAATAGTCTTCAATGACTGAGTCAATATTTTTCACAAATATAATATGCAAAGAATTAAAATAAAACATAAGGATCAATGTCAAAATAGAAATATGCCTTACTTTTTACTTGAGATAGCAAATGAAGATATACACAGATACATAAACATACATATAAAATACAGTACATTGAAATAATAGAAGTTCTGTAATCTTACTAATCTTTCTGCCCCCCCTGGTACCAGGAATTGAACTTCTGGGACACTTGATCACTGAGCCACATCCCCAGCCTTATTTTGTATTTTATTAAGAGACAGCATCTCACTAAGCTGCTTAGCACCTTGCTTTTGCTAAGGCTGGCTTTGAACTCATGATCCTCTTGCCTCAGCCTCCCAAGTGTCTAGGATTAGAGTCCTGCACCACTGTGCCCAGCTTATAGACTTACTAATCTTAGCAAAATTTTTTAAAGTCTTCATACTCTCATAGTTTTTTTTTTTTAAATAAAAAACATTGTCTGCTTCAATCTATTTTTCTGAATCTATAAATACGCTTTTTTGAAGGAATATTTGAAGGTAACTATATATTTTATCAAATATATTTTGTATTTTCAGAAGAATTAAGAACAATCTAAACATACATAGGAGAAATAGATATGAATAGTCACATGTTTACAAATAAACTAAATTATTAAAACTCTTCCCCAGACTCAAAGTTTCATAGACATAAGGAAGAACACACATTAATTCCTCTATAACTCCTCCAAAAAAATTAAAAGGAAAGGGCACTTCCTAAAGCAGTCTGTAAACCCAGAATTACATTAATGCCAAAACTACCTAAAGAAATTACAAAAAAGGAATTGTATAGACTGATATCTTTTGAGAAGATAGATGAAAATTCCCCAGAAAAGCATTAATAAGTCAAATTAAATAATGTATAAATGAATTTTACACTAAGAACAAGTGATATTTATTCCAGGTATGTAAGGCTGGCTCAACATTGGAAAATCAAATTAATGTTTGAAAATTAATTAATTAATCAATTCACTATATACACATACTAAAAATGAAAATCATATGATCATACCAATTGATAAGAAAGATAAAACATTTGAAATAATCTAACACTTTGTCATGAAAAAATCCTTAAGCAAACTATCAATAGAAGGTACTTTCCTCAAACTGAAGAACATCCACAACAATTCTACAGCTACCATCATACCTAATGGTGATGTAACATATGTTTTCCCCATATGACGGAGAATAAAAAAAGGATGTTCCCTTTCTACACTCTTATTCAACATCATATAGTTAAAGACAAGAAGCGTAACAAAAATATAAAATTTGGAAAGGAATTCTGAAATTGTTTATATTCACAGAGATCTGATCTGTATAGAAAATTCTAAAGAAATTACAAAAACAAAAAAACAAAAAACAACCACAAAAAACACAGGTATAACAAAGTTGCAGGAGCAAGGTTAGCATACAGAAATCAATTGCTTTTCTTTTTAGCAGCAGTAATTGCTTGAAACTTAAATTTTAAAAATATCATTTATAGTAATATTAAAAAGTGAAATACTTAGGTATAAATATAATATCTACATATAGATGTGTAATACAGCACATATATGTGAAAACCTACAAACACCAATAAGGAAAAGAATCAAGGAAGATCTAAATAAATACATGTTCTTCTTTTGTGGCTGAATGGGCCTTGAACCAGAAACACCATGATAGCAAGGAATGCACCTAACATCTAGATCTTGATTGCTAAAACCATTCTCTAGTAAAAGGAACTAATGCTTCTTAGAGAAATGCTTAATTCTAGCACTTCACAAGAATATTCAAGGATGAACTTGAAGCCTCTAGTAACAATCAGCAAGAAAATGATAAGAAATAAGTAAAATAAAGCAAAACATTGGTGGGATAGATCAAAGGGATATATTGACAACTCCAAGATGCCTCAATGGCTACAACTGGAACAATTTGAACAACATAGGTTGTATTGAATTATGACCCAAAGTACAAAATAAATATCCATGGCTCTATCCTGATGAAAGTAAATGATCTCATGCAGAAGAATTCAAAATTATATATGATATATATATATGTGTGTGTGTGTGTGTGTGTGTGTGTGTGTGTACACACACACACACACACACACACACTCACACACACACTCCCATTTTTAAGGAGCTGGAGCATAATTTTCCATTCTTTAAGTGTGGACCAAGCAGAATGACTTCCTTCCAAAGAATTCAATTTTGAAAGAGAAAATTTGTAACTTTACAGTGGTCTTCCTTCTAAAGATGCAAAAAATATCAGACAAAGTCCAATTATAGGATTTATTACAGTTGATGAGTAAACATCAAAACTGTCAAGGTCACTAGAAACAAGGAAAGTCTAAGAAACAGTCATAAACAAGAACAGCCTAAGGAGACATCACTATTACATGGGATCCTGGAACAACAACAACAAAAAGGCAGTGAGGAAATCCTAATAAAGTGTGAACTGTTGTGGTTTATAATAATGTATTAATTGTGCTTTATTAATGTGACAAATATATTGTAGTACTGTAATGAGAAACTAGATGTGGGGTATATAGGAACTCTATCTTGAACTGTTTTTGTAATAGTTTTATAAATATAAAATTGTACTAAAATCGAGCCAGGCGTGGTGGTACACACCCGTAATCCCAGCAATAGTAGAGTTTGAGGCAGGAGGATTATTAGTTGAGTTCAGCTTAGGCAACTTAGTGAGACCCTGTCTCAAAATAAAATAAATAAAAATCAAAAGGGCTGGGAATGTTACTCAGTAGGCAGAGTACCCCTCAGTTTAATTCCCAATACAAAAAAAATAGTAAAATTAAAAGTTTCTCAAAACATAAACTTACAGACTTTTAAAACAAAACAACAAAAACCAAATGATTAAATACTTCATGGGTACATTACCCAAACATTTTCTCAAGTGTGGAAGTAATGTCTAGAGCATAATTCCTGAAAAATTACATTACAGGTAACAGAATAATATATTATATTATATTACAGGTAATAGATTATATTACAGGTAATAGAATAATAAAACTATTCCCTTATTTCCTCCTAAAGTGTTTTCCTTGGTCTTATTTTATTTTTTCCTTCTCATGAACTTGACTTTCTTTTCAAGTCTTTTAAATGTAAATGTTGCTAAGATGCTCTCCTTTCCCCCCACTTTTCTCACTGTACTTCCCATGCTTGACATCTCACTGATGCTGACATCAGTTGATGTCCTCCCATCTTTAGTACAGACCCTTTTATAAGTGCCCACACTCTATTTTCTAAATGCCCATAGACATCCCCTCTCCATCCATAAAACCCCAATCAGTCTTTTCCCTTTTCTGTTTAACAGGCAGCCATTGCCTCACGCACACCGGAATCAGAAGACACCCCAAGATATCTAAACACTTTCTGGGTAAAACACTGGAACAAGCAGAAAAGCATGAAAAGGTCAAGTTCTCAAGTGGAGAAAAAGTTAGTAGTAACTTTTTGGTTAAAACATGAAGATAGTGATAAAATTTATTGAAATGAAGACTGGGTTCTCTCAGAAAGAAGGTATAGATGGCAGATTCCCATTTTTAGCTGGCCAGTCCATGTACCACAGCATTTTTTGCCACACCATAAAGCAAACATGTTATGTTTCAAATTTATAATCTTCCGAAGAAATTGAAATACTCAATGTCAGGAACCAAAATTCCATTACAGTTCTCATGTGTCTAGTCTATACTTCACAAGTCCCATGTGAAACATAAAGCAAGGAATGTGGATAAGGTTTTAGAAATAAAACCTTATGTCTGCAAAAACTTGATTAATACGTTCACCTTTTTTTGTGCAATAGTCTAACATATAATGAATCTTGATTTATAAGGAAAACAGTACCATATAAAATTGGAGAGATATGCAGGGATAAACCGATAACCTTTAATTGTCCTCTTAAAGAAGGTGGCATCTCTACTCTCACAAATATCACCACGGAAAAAATGGGAACAGCCATTAGGGACCTGGGTCAAAGTACAAAGTATGCTTTTTTTTCCCCCCCCTTGGGAGTTTCCCCCTCCAGGTAAATTCACTGGATCAACCCCCAAGCATTCAGCACCCTCCTGCTGCCCTCAGGCAATTCCAACTCTCTGAAATCCTCCTCTTTTTCCTTCTCCAGAAATGGTTTGGTCCATTGAAATAAAACTTCTAGTCAGTTCCACTTTTCAGTCAAATCTCCAATTTCCTTAGGCTGGCTGATTTTGGCAGATCCTAAGCAAAATGTTAATCTGATAATCTGATTAAATTAATGCATTGTAAATTGTAAATGGCTAATATCCTAAATTTCTGAGAGAATCTGAGTACTTGACAATCTAATTTGTAGAAGATACAAAGGAAATGTATTGAACTAGAAACCTGAGTGTCCTGGTCACACTAAAATTCCTTTTTCTGCCCCTTCTCCTCCATTCTTCTTTCTTTTCTTCCTTCCTTTCTTCCTTCCTTCCTTTCTTCATTCTTCCCATCCCCTATTTCTCCCTTCCCTCCTTCTTTCTTTCCTCTGGAGATGGTTTATAAGATCTGGCAGGCTGTGCAGAGGTTATATGCAAATACTACATCACTTTGTGTAAAGGACTTTAACATCCATATACCAGGAGACAAGAATTTAAGAAACTTGTTCAGGATCACACAGTAGATAAACTTTATTTAAGGGCAACTGTAAGAACATATAAAAAAATGCACAATCTACTCCTCCAAGAATATATACAGGTATATGCTTCTTTATATTAAGTTACATGTGAATATTGATACCATTTCATGCTTAATCTTTAGCAGAAAGCATGGGATCAGCAAGTGGAAATTAGACTAACCTTGAAATATCACCATGCATGAAAAATTCTGAGGGTATCTTGCATTAGCTTGGAAGAAAGCTGTTGAATGGAATATTATAGAAAGCAATAAAAAGTAGAGCAATAAAAAGTAGAATTACTTCCAGGTCACTTTGTCTAAGAGGCAATCCACAGAAGTAGAGGTATCAAAGTCAAGCTTTGCCAGGCTTGTGGGTGACACACTCAGAGAAAACGGTAAACTGATCAGATAGAGACAAATCGAGAATACTGACTTTGAGAATCCTAAGCAGTATCTGAAAAAGAGAGTGAGTTCTCTAATCACTGTAAAATAGAAGAGAACAATACAATACAGATTTATGTTATAATAAAGCTTTATGTCATCTAAGAACATAATCCAAGTCAATAATGTTTTGTTTTATTATTATCAAATAAGTCATTTAGGACATTCCAATAAACATTGCTAAACAGAATATCACCACCAAGTAGCAGGTCATGCAAGGGAAACATTTGAACATTTGCTCAACAAATATTGTAGCAGACAGTTTTAAAAAGTCTGTTTTAAACTTGTTGAGGTTAAAAACAATCTAGTAATACAGATATATTATTATAAAGCATAAAATAAAGATACTTTTCATTCATTTCTCTGTCATTCTGTTCTTCTAATATAAAACTATAAACCTGGGGTGTTTGCAAGAATTTTTCGATGAATGAATAAATAATACTCACTTGCACTGTTTTGTAAAAGAAAAATACTAAAATTATGTTTCTGCCTATGTGCATATGTGGCTTTAACTTTATTGACATAGTTTTTCCTATAGTAAAAGGGATATTACAATTGATATTATGTTATAACTTGATTCTCTTTGATTTTTTCAAACTATGTCATATAACACTTTCCAAGTCAGAAAATTCAGTCCTCCATACTTCTTTAGAATACTTATCTAATATTCCATAGTTTGTGGTATCCTAAGTCATTTAACTCTTCTAGAATACCTGGTCTTTTCCTCAGGCTGGATTTTTTACACATTTATGTACATTTTATTAGTAATTAGAGATCTACGCTCTTACTCTTACTATTGCTCTTTAATTTCTGTAGAAACTCAACCTATGTCTCGTGTGTTTAATCATGGAAAGAGTGTATATTTATTCTCTATTATCCAGCAGAAATAAAATACTGAAGACTTGGAAAAGTTACTTTATCCCATTACTTCTCATACATTTCACACTGTATGTTTGAGGGGGTAACAAAGTAGATCTGAAGCCAAGTGGCTGAGTTTAAAATACCCTGTGGACCATAGTTAAGTATGTAAAAGTTTAATAAACTTAAATTTCCAGTTACTCTGGCCAAAAGTTTATGTTTAAGAAATATTAACTGACCATCTTAAAAGTAAATTCTAGGCATTGGATGGGTGGTTAGGCAAAGCATTTCTCTGAGGATTCTAAGCAAAAAGGAAACTTGCTGGCATCAGAGTGAATGGGGTCATCCAAACAACAGCAACTACATTTCCATCTCTTTCTGCTTATCCCCCTTGGCACTAACGAGACCCCTGTGTACAGAGAAATTTTGCAGCTGGGGAGAAGAGACAAGCATCTGACTAAGAAATAACACCACAACTCGGAACAACTTTTGGCCTTCTATGTTGATCTTATTAAATTTCAACTGTTTCTTCTGGAAAAACGATTCACTAGAGAAAAAAAAAATACTACGAAAAAGACTTCTGGTGCCATGAGTAATGCTAACAGGCTCAAATATCTTTCAGGTGGAGAATATATTCACCATTCACCATCAAATTGAGACATGAGCTGGTATGGGAAGCTTCCTTGGGCTTATGTAGAAACCAGCGTCATCTCCCTCACTCCCCCACCAAAAGAATTGCCAAAGTACCTAAACCATTTCTTTATAACAGATATGTTTAAATAAAAAGAGAAAATTATTTATCAGTTGGTATAGACGCAGGGTGAGAATCTTTATAAATAGTGTTCAGGAAAACAAAATATGTTGCTGGAATAATAAAGTAAAAATACCATACTAAGTAAACATGGAGGCAGGAAAGCCATGTCTCTGCATTAGCAGGGATGGAGGTATTGTGTAGGAAGCAAAGCAAATCAGTTCCAGAGTTTCCATCAAAGTAAAATAAATGTGTATTTAATTTATAATATTATATATACACAAATACATATATACAAAATTTATATATATATTTATATATATATGACTGGGTGAAAACTGGTTTTCTATTTGTAACTGTGAGCAAAAGCAATCAATAAAACAAAAAATAAAACAAAAACAAATATAAAAAAACCCTGGAGATGATAGAGATTGATATTCATATTATAGGGGTTGATATTAACAGAATATATTAAAAAATGAATGTCTTTCAAAAATATACATTTAGTCACAAAAGGTATTTTAAGAGTTTGCATAAAGATTATAAAACCAACACAAATGGAGATTTACATATTATACATATAAATGTACATAAAAAACATATTTTTAAATTTCCAAGAATGATTACTCAAATTCAGTTCATGTTTTAGAAACTTACAATTGGGAAATACTGGTGCTGGGGATGAAATTTAGTGGTAGTTTTGTGTAAACCCCTAAATTCAGCCCCTGTACCAGAAGAAGGAGGAGGAGGAGAAGGAGAAGGAGGGGGAGGGAGGAGAAACAGAAATGTACCATAAAAATGTTCTGAATAGTTTTTATCCACTGAAGAACATTATTAATTTAAAAGGAAACACAAGGTACAATTTTTTACAGCTAACACCACTTGTGATATGAATGAAAATAAACATACTAAAATTCTATACTTTCTTCAGAATCTTGTTATTAATCACATCTGTTCTGAAGTTGTAAAACCATATTAGGTAAAAATTTTTTGTCACCAGTATACCTGAAAAGCTGATTAAATTCACTAACCATCTCCACTGACTCCAGAATTAAAGGACTATACATACAACATATATTGCATGTATTTCCAAAATGATTACTGTGTATCTTATATAGAATTTACTCTCTGATCTCAATTTAAGGACTTCTAGTTTCGAAGAAAGACACTAACTAAATAAAGTGAGACCTACTAGTTGTTTCTGAAATTGGATGAATATGAGGAAATATAGCTTGTACCTCCATGACACTGTAAACATAGACCATTCTCCTGGTAACTTGGAGGGGTGACATGGCAGTGGGGAGCAGAGTAGACAGACAACTATGTGACTCTAGTCATGTACCAGAAAGAACTCTGCATTATTCTTCTGTTATTTTTCCTCTACATTCTCTATCTATCACTCATTTTGGGGGAGACCCTACAGATGGCATTTTGAATAGTGTAAGAAGTGAAAAGAACCCTTACTTAATAAATATAGTTCTAAAATTCACTTAGAACCAAGACACTAGAGATTCTTATAAACTATGTAAAACAAACCTACTTTTGTACATGTTTTTTAAAAGCCCTTTAAATCAAAATCTATCTACTCAACTGTTGCATATGTATATTAAACAGTTTGAGGAACCTAAATTAATAACCAATTTCAAGAGATGGTAGTCATGACTTGCTGTTAAAACCAGTATTGTAATCCTAGATGTTATATTAAGAAACTGCGGCTGTAGGAGCAAAAATACACAAAGCTATCTTAAATTTGTCCTGATTAAAACTCACAGTAAAAATTACCTGAGATGGGTGAGAGCCAAGTGTATTTTACATCAAGTTTATCAAAATAAGCTTATAAGAGTAGATCAATTTTGATATAATTGGGTAATTTGTCAGAACTGCTTATGATACCATAAATATGCATTTCACATGAATGCAACTGACAAATGACAGCTGCTCAATGGAACCCCCAAAACTCGGTTCCACTGGTCTATATGAAAGTCACTTACCACATTCTATATTTCATTCTTTGTTCAAATCTTGACACTGAGAGTTGTCTTAATCTCCAAAACAGCTCCTGAAAAATAAAAAGATTATAAGTGTCTGCATTTATTTGTATGCATACAAATATTTTCCCAAAATAATAGTCAGCATTTTAGATATTTTTCAACCTTTGCTGTTAAGACAAAGATCCAGAAACTATCAGCAAATTTGTAGATTTTTTTTTTTTAAGAACTGGATTTTTTTCACTGAATGTTTTCAGGGATTAAAATGTGTCTATACTCATCTTTGAAAAGTTTTAAATGTGCATTTGTACTTTTGTCCCTAGGGTTAACATCTGTGTGGTTGTTGTTGTTGTTTCTGTTTTTAAGGACTTATTTGAGGTGCCAAGAGGTCCTAATTAGATAAAAACAAACAAACATGAATTACATTTCAGAACTCAAGTGTCAGAACAGGTACCCATTTGATTTAACGATTACTAATAGGAGCACAGAAAGTCACCAACAGGTAATTTCCACCTGCCTCAGCATATTTTAGTATGTTAGAACAATTTTATTAAATAACTACCCAATATATTAGTCTCATGGAAAATGCTTTAGTTTGTTCTAGTTTTTCCTACCCCTTATTTTATAAATGAAAGAATGAATATATGGATGCATTTTTAAAAATGCCAAATGATCACTCTGTTACAGAGTATACCATTATCATCCTTAAGAGGATCATGCTGTTTGCAGGGCTGATCAAATAGAACAACAAACTAGAGGTGATTTGTTTCTGCTCAATTTACAAATCAATATATAAAAAAGGTATGGGGCTAGTTTCTGAGGTCTACAAACATCATTTGAGGGATTTACAATCCATTGAGGAAAATAATACGGATATCTACAACTAATGATAAAACATGACACAATGATATTAATTAGGAACAGGACACTCCTCTCATTCTTTTTAAGTTGAACAGGGTAGGTATCACTGAGGTATAATTTAAACTGTACATGAATGAAATGTTACTATGTTCAAACATGGAGCAAGAGAGAGGGAGAAAAATTGAAATGAAGAAAATAGCATGGTTAGCCAGCAAAGAAAAAAGTGGGATGGAAGAACCCAATGAGAGAATTTAACCACACTCCAAGTGAGAGATCACAGTAGGAGAAAGAAGCTCATGTTTATAAGGAAAATTTTAATGACTTTAGATTAGTTGTTAATTGAGTTGGAATAACTATGGGAAATTCAGAACTGGAACTCAGGATGGATATCCACATTAGATGTGAGGATTGAATCATGTGCATGGGGTGGTAACAAAAGTTTTAGGAGCCTTAGAGAGCATATATACAGCAGGTTAGAGAAAACAAAAATGAGAAGAAACAGTCAAAGAAGAAAGGGAACTGAAAGAGTGTATTTCAGATACCATGAGGTTAGAGTTTCATGAAGAGAGTGGCCAACATCGTCAAATGATGCATGTAGTTAACAGATCGGCTTCATACCAAGTTGAGCGCAGTCTTTGAGGGAACAGTTTCATTGAGGTTGTAAGGAAACAAACCAGATTACAGATTGTTTAGGATAAATGAGTCAATGCAGAAACTATTCCAAATGAGAAGGGCAATTACTGAAAAATCAGGCATCAGAGGTGGGGAGGCAGCTCTGGAGTAGAGAGCTTGCCTAGCGTATGCAGTGTGAAGAAAGGAAGGAAAGAAGGAAGGAAGGAAGGAAGGAAGGAAGGAAGGAAGGAAGGAAGGAAGGAAGGAAGGAAGGAAGGAAGGAGAAAAAGAGAGAGAGCACAAGAGAGAGCATATCCAGGACATTTTTCAGAAAGAAAGTCATATTGAAAAGTGAAGAGAAAGAAGGCAAATACATGAAAGAATGTTTAAACTATCAATTTAAATTTGGCATATTTTAATGTGATTTTTCTGTGATATTCATTGAAGAGGTGCATCAATCAAATGAGATTTTTCAGCCAGGAAAATTAAGAGATATCCTTGAACAACTAAATTTCAGTATCTTAATAATCTCCAGGTTATTAAGAAAGAACACAGGTAATATGTGTGTTTTGAGAAAACTGCATTCATATTTTTAAAATATTTTTGATAAAATATGTATTCTTATATTAAGTGGCTTTACCAAGCTCTGAAATACAATCTCATAAATCTTCTAAAAAGGACAAAGCACCAGCAAAAAATAAAAATAACATATTTTCTACTTTTAAAAATCCTCTAAAATATGCACTCTTATCACAGGAAAAATAAAATATGGTTTAAGAAAGCACTTGGGAAAATAAATGTTTTCCACTCTAACAATCCTCACAAATATTCCTGAAAATATTATTACATTTCTGAAAGATATGTAGCTGCTCATACATCAGACAAGCTGAAATTGACAATTCTAAATAAAATATTATCTAGTACTCTTCATTAATGTCAAGGTCATGATGGGAAATGAAAGACTGAGGCTATGTCAAATTTGTGAGGACTGAGGTGATGTAGCATTGGATTCTGGGTCAGATTCTGATGCAATAAAAAAAAATCTTAGATAACTGAGGACACTTGAGGAGGTCTATAGATTAGTTAATAATTTTTTTTTCAATTAATCATCTGGATTCTACAAATAGTTATGTAAGAAGTTAATATTTGGGAAAGATGGATGAAAACTATAAGGGAATTTTGTACTGTTTAAAAAGATATTTTGGTAAACCTGAAATTATTTAAAAGTGAAAAGGTTTACTAAATGCTTTATAGCTATAAAAGGAAATTTAGTGAAGAGTCATATATGCAGGGAATAAGAGAACAAAAGTAGACTATGTACTTGTCGGGACTATGATGTTTTTCTTTTTTAAAATATGGCCATAACCAAGTGAAAATAAAGAAATACAACAAGAATACCTGGTCTTAAATAAATTCCCCATTTACAGGTATAAATTAATTAAGAAAATAAACTAATAAAAACTCAGAATATAAGTCTTCAGTCTCCATTTTCATGTTATTCTCTCAGTATAAAGAGGTTGCCAAGGCCAGTTTTCAAGTTGCTTCCCACTCAATTTTGAGCATCTCCTCTATGAACAATACTTAATCATAAGGCAAATGTAGCCTCTGGTTATGAAAATGTTGGATTATTATACCTGTGTCCCATTAACAGTACTTCATAGGCTGCATAATGACAAAAGAGGTAAGCAAAATAAAAGAATGAGGAGATATTTGGATTTAGCATCCATAAGACTGGACCAAAAGCTGTCACATGGAGAAAAGGAGGAAGGATAGGAGACAGGCAGAGTTATTTGAAGGTACCAGAGAATTCTGATGTGTACTCCTTGAGGCATAAAGGAGTTGGTCACCTCAAGTAGAAAGAAAATCCTAAGCAGAGGCATAAGACTAGAAAATGACAGAGTTGTTCTGATTACCCAACTCAAAAAAAAAAAAAAAAAAAAGGAAGCGCTCCAAGGGTGGAATTTCATTGAGTGATAGGATGTGAGGAAGACAGGTTTAAAGAGCCTTGGAGCTTCCAGCAAATTATGTGCAGCAAGTAAACACCAATGTCTCCCACACTGAAGGCCAGTTATATTAAATGCTGTTAAATCCATTACAGTTTACCAATTCAGTGAATTTCCTCAGAATCCAAAGGATAAAGTACATATTTTAGGTGCTGTTACCAAAATGGTGTTGACTAATTACCAAGAAACTGGATCTTAAAATTTTACTCTGAATATATCATTTTATAAACAACCAATTGCCATCTGCCTGCCCACTTCTAATAGGTAAATAATTGAGGATCATGGACAAGTATCAATTGTCCACAGAAATTTTGTAAAGTGAAAATCCCTGTTAATTTGATAAAAATATCATTTTAGCATCACTTTCTAAGTTATTTTAGCAGCATTTGCCCATAAAACAATAGTCCCAGAATATGTTAGCTGGTCTGATGTCAAAAAGTATTCTCTCATTAAGTTTATTAAACACTGGGATAAGCAAGATTAATCAGATTATTTGCTATAAAAGATTTCAGAACTTTAAGAACACTAATGAAAAATATGATATTTAATAGGGGAGATGAGATGCACTGTGATACAACCCCAAAAGAGATCTAATAGCTCAGCTGTCCAGAGAACACACACACATTGGAAAACAATGAGGAAAATGTGTATTTTCTTGGCCTCATTTTAAGTATATCAGTCAATGGTATAGCTCAACAAAATGTCTATGAGGAGAGACAAAATGTCTCTAAAATAATTTGATTTTTGTGTACCTATTGTTGTTCTTTTAACTTTTTCAACAAATGTCATCTATTGGAAAATGTCTTGGAAAATGTCTCTTCTTTTAAGACGGAAATTGTTAGGGGAGAAAGCATGATTCCAATCTCTCTGGGCAAAAAAAAAAAAATGCTATTGTGTCAACTGGAAAGCTGAATTTTATTCATATAATAATATAGTTGAATCATTTGAAATGATCAGTTAACTGATGATGTTGATACGAAAATAAAAGAAGCACAGTAATAGAAAATCAAGAATGTTAATCACTAGATAAATAGTCAAGGAAACAAAAATGCAAGAAATGAAGCAGTAGTTTGTTATGCATTTCACAGACCTATAGGTCCTATTACAAGGCAACCATACTCTATAACAATATAATGTCAGCACTTTGGAACTAGTTCATAATTTGGGGTACCAGGATCTAAAAAGAGTGGAGATTTGCCAAATATATTATGATTCTGTAGTATGTAAATGTTCAGCAGAAAGAATACATTGACCAAAAACATTAATATGTTAAATTTGATTTCAAAATGCCAATACATAGTCATCAGATTGTTTTATTAAGAAGTTAATATTATGTGATAGTACTAAGGATATTGAAATTAAAGCTATTTCTCATATCTGCTGTCATATTTCTTCATCACACATATGTTAGCTAAGGTTTTCTTGGCATTTTCATTAGGCTATTTACATAATTATAATCATTTTTGTTTTACAGTCATCTCAATCAACAAATGGTGAGATTATATGTTCTCAAGTGGATGATCATAATTGCTAGACATGTGGCAGACACAAAATACTCTTAAGGGAAAACATCATGTATATCTCAATACAATATTTGTTTTGAGGATTTATAAGCTCTCAAAAAATACCCTTTTTCTAGCAGAGTTCTATAATCAGGTCTTCCCTCATAAATAATCACTGACTTGACTGTGATATTCACTCTCTCTAGAATGTGAAATGCTATAAGAGTATGAGAGTTCTAGGCAATGACTGGATTTGACTGCTCCTGCTCCTAATAAGAATGCAACTAATATCACTCAACTTTCTCCAGGTTGTTATTGCGTTTTTTTCTTTCACCAGCTCTATGAATCTTTATTCTCCATGATAACAAGCAAATTCATGAGGAAAAAAAAATTGTCACAGTATCTAAAGTTTTCAGTAAAGTTTGATGAACGGAATAGACTAACAGTTGATTTCAAAAATATAGGAATTCTTAAATGCAATATTATTTTCAGTTCAGAAGTAATGAGCTTACTTTAAAAAAAAGTTATCTTTTTTCTTATTCAAACAATGAGTGCTTCTTGTTCAATATTCCTTATATCTTGAGAGGTAAGTGCCAGCTTGAGTGAACAGCTACCACACATGAAGGAAATGATTCTGTTCCAATGCCTGAATGTTTTTTCCCCCAGATGCAGATATGGCCAGGCCCTCAGGTCTTCCAAGTTATTACTCAAGAGTGTCTCCTCAGTAACCTCTCATTGACAACCCTACCTATAATTTTTAACCACCTTGACATTTCTGTCCCCTCCACCTGCTTTATTTTTATAGATATAATTTTATAGAAAAATTTAGAGATACAATTATTAAATTATGAGCACTATACCCTAATCAGTAACCCTAGTTTGAAAGGTCTAACTGGATGGAAACTATAGGCAGGTAGCATCTGGCAGGAGGAAGTGAATCACTGAGAGTATGCCCCAGAAAGGGTCATCTTCCCTGTGGTCCCTTCCCTTTTCTTTCTCTGCTTCTAGGCCTCCAGGTACGGAGAAGCTTCCCTCTGCCATGTTGTCCTGTCTCTCCTTGAGCCCCTAGAGTCAGCCACCATGGACTAAATCTCTGAAACTTTGGGCCCAAATAAGCTTTTCTGACTCTAAATTGCTTTTGTTAGATATTTTGGTCACAGCAATGATTATCTGACTAACATAGTCCCTGTCACCTACCAGATGCTACATGAATAGTTGCTGAATGAATGAATCATGACTATCATTAAAAAAATCTCTTTTAGGGGCTGAGGTTGTAGCTCAGCAGTAAGCTCTTGCCTAGCATGTGCTAGGCACTGGTTTTGATCCTCAGCACCACATAAAAATAAATAATAAAATAAAGGTATTGTGTCCAGTAAAACTAAAATATATATATATATATATATATATATATATATAATTTGGTGAAGTGCACCAACTAGCAGGATTGTCTGTACAGATAGAAGAGCTTAATATATATATATATATATATATATATATATATATATATATACACACACACACACACATATATAGCACCAACTAGCAGAATTGTCTGTAAGCTCTTCTATCTGTACAGACAATTTTGCTAGTTGGTGCAATATATATATATATATATATATATATATATATAAAATATTATTATTATATATATTAAGCTCTTCTATCTGTACAGACAATTCTGCTAGTTGGTGCACTTCACGAAATAATTGTCTACTCAGAACTTTTTAATCGTTCAGTAGCAATGATTAAATGCTGACATAAGTGGATGCCGAAATATTGGACAATCAATAAAATGTCATAAAATATGTTATATGATGAGCAAATATTCATGCAACATATAAAAACAACTTTGAAAGAAGAAAACTTTAGCCAGCCATGGTGGCAGAGGTCTATAATCCCAGTTACTTGGAAGACTGAGGTGGGAGGATCAGAAGTTTGAGGCCAGACTCTGCAATTTAGTGAAACCTTGTTTCAAAATAGAAAATAAAACGGTTTGGGGATATATAGCTCAGTGGTAGAAAAACCCTGATTTTGACACCCAGTACCACAAAGAAAAATTTAAAAAGCTTTTAAAAAGTACAGTAAAATAAGATGGATATAGGAAGAAAATACCAACATCTGTTCTCATCTATATCTCCTTAAATTTTATAATCTTATCTATATCACTTTAAATTTTATAGATTTATGTTTTATTTTTCCAACCTTTTTTTTTTTAACTACAAATCCCAATGGGCACACTCAATATGGTCAGGCCTAATTATCTCATTGTTTACCTAGGATTTAAATTTGATTTTATTTTATGGCCCTTTCTTTTGACCTTTGGAAAATCTCCCAGAAGACAAGGCCATAGACAATATTGCTCTGCAGCACCTATTCTGCAGTAAATTCATGGCCACAGCGTATTACATGTGTACATGCTAACAGGTTGTTTGATTCACAAAAGCCATCATATTTGATTATAACAGAAATAGGAATCAAATATGGTATAATTTCATATACACCATCTGTAGCCATACAAACAGGTTGCTGTAACCTTAAAGCCAACTAGCTATTGAGAGTAACATTAAGATAAGAGACTAGCAAATTAAGCACTTATTCTGAAATGATGTATCATTTAGGGTATCATGACAGTTTAATTTAAAAGTTGAAGGAAAAGTCACCTTGTACAAAGGACGTACGGATGGATATGAAACCAAATGCACTATCACAACTGTCAAAAATTAGGAAATTTATACTTAATATCATTAATATTTGTACAATATGACATTTATCAATGTCAAGCATTTGGGTCATTTTAAATTATTTATTTTTAAAAGTCTGTATTGTATATTTTTCTAAATTCTGTATAACCATACTGTGAAAAAATCTCAGACATTTTTACTTACAAAAAGCCCTTAAAGATAAATATTTTTTAAAAAGAAAGGAAAATATTTGCACTACTCTGATTATGTCAACTCTTACTCTGAGAATGGTTAAAATTTAGTACTCAAAATTATAGATTAAGATTAGACTGTTCAAGAGATGTTCATGGTAATTCTCAAATCTATGAATTTTTTCATTCATATTTTTTATTGATTATTTAAAGCATTACATAGCTCATGATATATCATCTTTCATACATTTGACTCAAATTGTGTTTTGAACTCCCATTTTCATTCATATTTTTTCCTCAACATTTATTGAGTCTTTTCCATTCCTAGGCTGGAAATTTCAGGCCAATGAGTCAAATGTGTGATATCTGTGGCACAGATTAAGCATGATTATATTGGAATCCTAAGGGTACTCTTGTTTGTTTTTTACTGACAGCAAAAATTCCTACAGTGATTAAAATACACAAAATGTGACAGATCACAAGAGGCATACTTCTTGTTCTTCTGAAAGAATGTATGAAGTTCAATGTCCAAAGAGCAAGAACATATAGTTCTCTGCAATAATGTACTTGTTTGTGGAATCACATCATGATGGTTATAAAATGGCTGTTACTTCTCTCTTTCATTAAAAACAGTCTGTACCCATTAAATACAAAACATGAAGGGAATATGCTTGCTTTAAAAACTTATCCCTTTAGGATAACATTGTTGAGAATAATCTGAACATTGTTCCGGGCTACGGTATTCTCACAATAAATGAGAGAAATCAAAATAAAATTGTAAGAACATTTATCCATAGCAAAAAAAAATTGCACACCAAATCATAAAAGAGATAGTAGTATAAAAGCTACTCTTAAACTATGACTAATTTGAGAAATCTTGTGACTATTTAAAATATGTAAAACATCTTGAATGTTAGTTAAGCAATCAGTAAAATGCCAAGAATTTAGATATTCAGAGATTTTTAGATGCTTAACATTTTTATTGATGTATTTAAAGGGTTTTGTATTAAGAATTGTTTTTTTGTTGTTGTTGTTTGTTTTGTATTGGGGATTGAACTCAGAGGCACTCAACCACTGAGCCCCATCCCCAGCCCTACTTTTTATTCTATTTGGAGACAGGGTCTCACTGACTTGCTTAGTGTCTTGCCGTTGCTGAGACTAGCTTTGAACTCACCATCCTCTTGCCTCAATATCCCAAGCCACTGGAATTACAGGCATGTGTCACTGCACTTGGCTAAGTAATGCACTTTTAAAGGCTAAAAATAAAATGAATTGAGCTATATAAAGCTTTAAGTCATTCTGAAATATAACATCCATACATAAAACTTTACTTAACACAAGTTTAATTATAATTCAATTTTCAAGCAGTTTACTAAGTTTCATTAAAATGCTACTTTGATATTTACTATGGCTTGGATAAGGGTCGTCCCCCAAGTCTACGTGTTAAAGGCTTGATACCCTGCCCAAGGTGCTACCGGAACCCCTGCAAAATACCTAAAAGCAGTGAGTCCACCTGATCATGGACTAGAACCTCTTAAACCATGAGCAAAAATAAAGCTTTTCTCTTTGTAAGTTGATTTTCTTAGGTGTTTGTTTTATTCATGGAAGGGTGACTAGCATAAGTCTCTGAGTGGGATTGTATTCAGGTGGCATATTAATGTCTGATCTTCTAATTGAGAATCAAAGTATGATATGTCTTTTGATATTTTTAATAGATTATATGTTCATCTCAGCTTTCAACATAAAAGATATAAAAGTCAAACAACAAAAAGTTAGTCTATCTAAAAAAAAAAAAAGACACTTTGAGAAACCAAGAAAATGAAGTATAATCCAAAAAAATTTCACAGAAATCCTATGGACAGATAATCATTTGAAACTGCCTCTGTCATGAACAGGAGGAAGAGTATGTTGGGAAAGAAAAGGAAAGTTAAAAGGGGTGATGTTAAATATTAGATCATACTTATGCACTCCAGAAATAATAATAAACTGATTTAGATAAATCTGTTCTAATTCCAGGTAAATAATTAAAAGAAACTTGTTTTGATACCCCAAACCTTTTTTTTCTCCCAATTAGAAAGGTAGCACTTGTAATTTCTTCATATTTTGAAACTCAGTGAAAACAACTCTTTCCAGGCACGGTGGTAAACACCTGTAATCCCAGTGGCTGGGGAGGCTGAGGCAGGAGAATGGCAAGTTCAAAGCCAGTCTTAGCAAAAGCGAGGCGCTAAGCAACAAAGTGAGACCCTGTTTCTAAATAAGATACAAAATAGGGTTTGGTTGTGGATTAGTGGTTGAGTGCCCCTGAGTTAAATCCCTAGTACACCCCCGCCAAAAAATATCCTCTTAATAATATATATAATGGTAGAAGCTCATGTGAGATAGAATCCATTGGCGTGTGTTTGATCCATCTTTTGAAGGAGAACATAGAACAGTTATTTAGAAAACAAATAATCTACCACTTGGGATCCATTCTTTCATAAAGAAAAAGGAATCCTGTACTTGAACATTTGTATTTGCATTTCTTTGCTTAAAGTTCTAGCATCTTTATACTTATTAAAATAGGCTAACCTTAAAAATAATTTATAGTTTGTTTTACCAACTACCAATTTACAATGTATATTTTTTTTTCTTGGAATCATTTAATAACCACAAAATATACTATAGAATAAAATTATTTTAATATAGACCAATAAAAGTACAATATATAATTGCATAAATACATTTCCAAAGAGTTAAAATGTTTAGTCAAAAATTATTCTTAAAAACTGATACATTTAGTAAATATGAATTTTCACTTTCTTAAAAGATACTTCATAAGCAAAGTATGAAATATGCATTATTATTAATAACTTTCCCACAAACAACTGTTCTAAATTCTATGTAGCCAAGTTCTTAATTTATGGAAAATAAATAAAAAGAATCTTTCAAATTTTCTCTACTGGATATTGTTCAGTGGTATCATCTTCAAAACATATTAATTGTTATTCATAGTGTATATTTCTGAAATGATCACTTCAATGTGAAAAAGCTGTTTTTAATTAGGGAATATGATATTTGGTGAAGAGGCTATCATTTACAAATTACAAAATTGTGGATTTTCCCACATTCAATTGTCAACAAAGAAACCAGTCTTTTTGTTATGCTGGATGTCCAGGATACAAAGACGTAAGTCAAAATATCCCCATGAGAACACCTGGCACTTATTTCTTTAATATCTCTTGTTTAAGACATGGCAGCCATTAAACCCGAGACACCACAGTGCACTCCACATTAAATGCACCGTCTTCCAACAATTGTTTTCAAAGAGAAGGGTCATTACTATAAAATGAGCACTCCTGTGGAGCAGAAAGCTCAACTGCTAAGAGCAACCAGGTCCTCTGAACTGAAAATATTTCAGTTTAGAAACAAGAAGTTAAAAGAAATGCTTATTAATAGTTACTCCCCAAAAGCAGGACTGTTTAATAATACAAAAATAACAGGGATAAGTTGGAAACTTTGTTTAAAATAACGTTTAGCTCTTTGAGTTTTTGTGTCTTCACTTAGTAACAATACCCTAAGTATAAGTCATTAGAGATTATCTGGGTTTTGTATTACGTTCTTGCAGGTAAAATAGTTATGACAGTACCTGACCTATATTAAGCTCTTTTGTATGTGCGTTTATGTGTGTGTGTTTGTGTGTGGGGGGGGGGGGTCCAGGAATTAAACCCTGAGGTGCTTAACCACTGAGCCACATCCCCAACCCTTTAACTTGTTTTAAGACAGGGTCTTCCTAAGTTGCTGAGGGCCTCTCTAAGTTGCTTAGGCTGGCTTTGAACTTGTGATCCTCCTGCCTCAGCCTTCCAGGTTGCTAGGATTATAGGTGCGCACCACCATGCCTGACTAATGTTATTACAAGATGCTCCTCAACTTACAATAGGATCATGACCTAATAAGCCCATTATGAGCTGAAAAAAAAATTAAGTTGAAAATGTGCTTAATGCACCGAACTTGCATCAAAATCTAGCAACCCAGGACCCTGCAGCTCTTGGTGGTTTCCCCTTGTGATCAAAGCCTACTGGGAGCAGCAGCTCCTTCTTGCCACCCAGCACCATCAAAGAGGATTCTACTGAATTTTGCTAGCCAGGGAAAAGATCAGAATTCAAAGGAGCATTTCTACTGAATGCATATTCCTTGCTTACCATCAATGTTGAAGAATAATGAGTCAAACCATCAAAAGTCAAAGACCTTCTTTATTATTTTATGACAGGTAATATCAGATTGAGAACATTTTAATAAAAGTGAAAAGATAAAAATCTTTGATTGTGTTCTATGTCCAATAAGTTAAACTAGTTGAAAAAAGATTTGCATGGACATAAATCATCCAGATGGAAGTCATTTACTCTCTGGTTATACTCTTAAATGATGTAGGAAGATTTTTCAATTAGAATATGGAGACATTTTTCCCCTCCAATTTTCCAGGGAGGTTATAAAGTCTGCCCTCCCATTTCCATCACCACTTCTGTCCTGGGCCTCTAACAGCTGCTAGAGAGAGAGTTAGAAAGCTCTAAAAAAAGAGACAGTCCTCTTTAAATTGCACATGAATGACTTTTGCCCACTAGTTAACAGAAATGAAATGCAGCAAATAAACAAAATAATATAATCAATATGCTTTCAGCAAGTGCATTCATAGAGAATTTTCTGCAATTAATGTATCAAATACATTAAATTCCTTGCAAACAGTTCCACAGAGAACACTGTGGATGAAGGACTGGCACTGGGCAAAGCAAGAAGACCAATTTGAGACACAGGAAAAGCCTATCATACAAGGTTTCATACAGAAAGAGGAAATACTGCTTGTTTTGTTTCTTCATAGTTTCTGGTTAATATTTTATCATTATCCTAAATGGAAAAATTAGTAGGAAATATCAGGACTGCACAGAGGTAATGTACCTTGAAAATAATGTCAATTAAAATTTTAACTATTTAGAAAAACATAAATAACTTAATCCATAGACCTTTTTCCTCTCAGCTAATCTTTTCTGTTTGTAAGAAGCCCCACCTCAATGACATTTTCTATAGTGGGGTTCAGAATATTCAAACAAAACAAAGAATTCCTCTTATAGATGCTGATGAATGTATTCCAGGAGAAGTAAGTGGCATGTTCACCAGAACTCCTAATTCAACAATGCTTCAACAAAAGCAGGTTTCTAGTGTCAAATAACATCACCAAAAGCAGCTTTTGTGAACAGCGTTGGAAAATTAAAAGTAATGCTACTGAGAACACCATTCTTAATAATTTGATAAGTGTAATATCCTTGGAAATATACATAAACCAAAACCATGAATATAAAGATAGAAGACATATGCAGAACTATTAAAATCTCTGGAAATATTCTGCAAAAATAAATTATTATTACATAAGTTGTCACTTTGTGTTTGTAGTGGGTAGACAAAACAGAAATGGGACGGAAAGCCAAGAGAAAACAGATTTGCTGAGAGAACTAGGATGTTCCAGGAAATGCATTTGAAATTGGTAGCCACCATGAGTTGGAGGCAGGGGCAGATGTGGCTGCTCCGAATTGCACTCATAGGAGTCCAGCCCAGAGGCATGTCCACTGCTGGATGCAGAGAGGAAGACATGCCTCTCTTGACATACGCATGCCTTCAGCAAGGTTAAATAGAACTCCTTTGGGAAAGTGTCCTATAAATTCCCAAGAAAATGAATGGCTCTTGATCAATATCTTCAAGAATTTCAGTCATATGTCTGGATTCTAATTGTTTACTTAATTCTCTTTTTATCAAACCAGAATAAGAGCTCTCTCAGGTTAGAATAAAATTTTAATCATTTTAACAATTCTCAAGCCTTATAACAATACCTATTAGACACTATTCAGTCAAATTTTGTTTTATTATTTGGTTAGGAATGACTTATTTTATTCACTCTCTCCCTTAGAACATCTTATAATTATATTCTTTGTTCCTATTGTATTGCAACCACTATAGACTATATCTGAATTATGTAGAATAAACATGTTCAAGGACCCTTCGCTACCTGGTCTCTTCCAGACTTCATCTCTAAATTTTATGCCATTATGTGTGCTGTACTTCCTGGCTCCAGGTTGCAGTTTGTGGCCAGTTGGGATCAACAAATTCATGCATCTAGAAATGGTTATCACATTTTCTCTCTTAAATATTTAAACTTCTTAATTTCTAAATTTGAGGTGATACAAAATAAAGAAAATAATACACGATAGCAGAGTTGTTGATAAATCTTCAAATTATGGGTCTGAAGTCAGAACAGTACTGTTTTCTCAAAAACTAGAATGACATTGAATGAAATGGCCCACCTGTTGTGATGCTGGCATTGAGCTATTTGTGCTATGAAAAGTGAGCCTCGGGAGAGGAGGCTGAGAACAACCATCAGTCTAACAAAATCAAAGGTGAAATATTCTTAAATATTTTAGTACATGTGCACATGTAGACTATTCATATATTTCAATCATATATATGCATACATATATGCATTTTATAAATATCTGTGTGTTTGTACACATACATGTTTTATATACTGAAATAGGCAAGAACATATTGGGTCAACACTTGGAAGAATATTTAAGTAAGTCTAGAGAGAATCAAAATAGGGTAAATGAAGTAAGACAAAGGAATGCTATCTCCAAAAATGTACCAGCAAGGAGACAGTCAGAAGCATATGTAAGACTTGGTCTACTGAATGACTTTTTAAACTTTATTCTGTATTCTTGACCCACAGTTTGAGAGGTAGCTTGGAGGCAGGACTCTTGAGAGGCTATGGATGTCCCTGACTGTTGATGCTGGACTGCTTCCTTTGTTTAGGACACTGTGGCTTTCTCAGAGGTGGTGAAGGAGGAAACCCACGAAAGAGCAGGAATGGAAAGTAGTTGAGTCCAGCAAATGCTGGAGTCTCAGATGTGGTGCTGGCAGGCCACTATCTGTGGGCTCCATGGTGAGAGGGTTGGAGTGCCAGTCTGTCGAAAAGGGAGCTCAGAAATCGCCTCTGGTGCAGGCCATGGCAGGATATCCTGTGTTTCAAATGGCAACCTCCTGAGGTTTCACCAATGGGCAGTAAACAAAGAGGGAAAATTCTTTCTTATCTGTTTACTGCAATTTTTATTCTTAAAATTACCAGATTTTGTTTTGAATCATGAGAACTAATCACTTAACGTAATTACAAACAAAATATCTGTTTGAAATTCAGAGCTTAATCTCTATGGCAAGGGGTAACCTTATTTAGCAGCACAAATTATATCTAAATATGGAAAAAGACAGGTGGTCATTGCAGAAAATTATACTGAAATATCATTTTCCTTTGGCTGACAGAGCACGCTCTTTGAAAGTGTGAGTGAGATGGACAGTTATCAGGGAAGGGTTGTTTGGGGACAGTAAGAAGACAAGAATACAACAATACTTTTTAGCCAATGAATAGGGTCTAGTCTTTGCTTTATACTATTTTGAATCTTTGGTTACCTCATAATTCACAGGTATTCCAAATCATTTTTTTTGTGTGTCTAAAACAATTGTTTTTGGAGAGGAATTTTAAATCTTTTCAAAAGAACTTTGACCTTTATATACTGTCACCCTATTAATATAGCAAATAAACTCAGAAACAGTAAAATTCAAACTTACAAGTATATACTACTAGAAAAAATCTAAATGAAGCATTAATAAAAAGAATTAATGGAACAGTGTAAACCAGAATAAAAAGTTAAATTTTTAAAAATGCTTTGTCCAAATGTTAGTGGAAAAAGATAATTTCAAAGAATCAGGGAGTCAGTCTCCTTTTGTTTTTAGCTTAAGATAATTTTTGGCAACTTTGTTAATCCATTTAGTCATTTTATGACAGTAGTTAAACTGAATGATAGTACAAATATAGTAGGTGGTACAAATTTATATTGAATACAGCTTTTAAAATGAAGAGTAGACATTAATTGTTAAGAAATTCATTTACACAAAATAAATACATCCCAAAGTTCTTTTTTTCTTGAATAGAAATTTTTATATGTTCTTTTTTAATCCCTCAAGTGAAATGGTAGATTGTTCAATTTTGAGTCCTTCATTACTTTATATTCTATAAATGTTACAATTAAAACCTTAAAATTGCAAAAACAGACATTGATTCTGGTTTTACTATATTTGTTTACACAGTAGGATAATCTTGAACAACTTTCCATGGCCAATATTTCTGATCAGAAGAATTACTTATTATCCCTCACAAATATTCTTAAGACAGCAAAAATAATTTGACAGATATGCCTGAATCAATGCTAGTAGCGTTATGTCTCCATTATGAATAAGGTGCTCATTAGATTTGGCAGAGAAGGCACCTAATACTTGGTGATTCAAAGTCATTCAAAGAAGCAGTTTGAAACTATCACTATTCCTTTTATTAAAAAGAAAAATGTTAATAGGCAATGGGACCACTTAAAACATATTTAAAAACTGACTTAAATTTGAGTAGGGAGGAGATCATTTTTATAGCACTATTCCCTGAACATTTATGTTGTAGGTCTTAACTACATTAATTATCTGTGATTGTAGGGATGTCCCTGCCTCCTTGGAATTCAGTTTATTCAAAATGAAAGAGTTGGGTCAAACTGTATCTAGCCTTCTCTTACTCTCATCAGCAAAGGCCATATTAAGGATCCAATTCTTACACAGGATTCTATAGGACCAGAAGGATTTCAATACATCAAAAATGATTTTTCTTATGATGTTTATCATGTTGATTTCTAGTTGCAGAATTTTTCAAAAAACAGTTATTAGAAGATCATCCCAAATATGTTGTCAAGAAAGAATAGGTCACAATGTGATTCCTTCTCAATATCTGAATGTTTCTACCACCACTAGCTTAAAGGAAATTTCTGCAATAATTAAACTCCTTTACTCACTCACTATGCCATGAACACACCTCATCCTTTATGATATCCTTAATGATTCAGTCATTCCAGGACATCTCTTTGGAATGCACCTCTCTTGCCTCATTTCACCTGTTCTCCTAATTCAAACACTTCTTCCTCTGTAAAGTTGTCTTAAATGTATATGCCAATTGTCTACTTATCATCTCCTCGTGGCTTCTGTTGCCTTTGGGATACAATTCCATCTCTACAGTGTGACATCCACAGCTCTCTGATACGTGGTTCCTGCTTTTAGCTTCATTTATTAATGCATTTTAACAGTCAGTTAATATTAACTTATGTGCATTGGGCCAAAATAATGAATCAGACAGGCAAAGGCCTTGTCATTATGGAATTTGTATTCTAGTGAGAAAAAAATGGATACAATAGGCAAGTGGACAAATATGTTGATAATTTCTGATAATGGTAAGAAGAAAATAAAACAGGGAGGGATAGATCAAGGAAGATTTCTTTGAGGATGGCATATTTCAACAAAGTCTGAATGACTAGAGGATGTCAGCCAAGTCAGAATCCAGTGGAAAAACACTGTGGGCAGGGACAGCATATGCCATGAGCAGGTATGAACTTGGACTCTACAAAAAGGAAGGTCACTGTGACTAGGTTTGTATTCCAGGTAAGACATATATTGCAGATGGGCTCAGAGAAATATGCATAGCTGGAGCAAGAAGGTCCTTATTAGCTTTACTATGTATAGTTTTAAGTGACTATTTTAGCTGCTATGTGGAGAATGCATATCAATGTTATAAAAATAGAAGTTAGGATAGAGGTCACTGCACAAATGACTTCCAGTCACTCTTAAATATCCCCTCTTTGCCCTGCATACATCTTTCAGAGCAGCTTTACAACTGACTACTATAGAAGATTTGAAAATAAAATTGTTTTATGGGTAAAGATAGTGCTCTGAGAAATGATGTCCTCACAATGTGGTAATCAAAGGAGACAAATATTCTAAAAATATAGCAATTTATTGGTTTTGTGAAATGCAGCATTCATTAATTCCTATCATTCATTCACCTATAAAATATTGATTAAAATCTTATGTAGCAAGCACAGTATTATTTTTCTGGGATTACAGAAGCATAATTATTAACAATAGCTAAGTAACAAAACATTTGCTAAGTATACAGAATATTTAGTACCTATTAAACAACACAACACTTTGCATATATTAATTTATTATAGCTCTATGAATTCTATATTACATACTTTCCTGTGATCACTCAGCTAGTACCTGCTGAAACAGAGTTTTGAATCCACAGAGTTCAGCTTCAGAACCTATTCATCATGTACTCTCTACATTATCTTTGGAAAATAAAATAAACATTGCCTCATTTTTGGAAACTGTTATCTGGCCATTAAGATAACTATCAGGCAAAATTATAAAGAAACAAAGTATAAGGTAATGATCATGGATTTTGCATGATTGATTTTTTATAATCTAACACATTGACATTCCTTCCATTAATTTCAGTGAGTTAAAAAAAAAGATACAAAGACATGAGAGAAATGAATTCGGTGATTTGTTTGAGAAAACACCAATGAAAGAAGAATATCATGACATAGGGTCAAGAACTGGAAACAGAATTGTTCCTTAAGAATGGAAGACTGGGGCTGGGGTTATAGTTAAGTGGTAGAGTAGTTGCCTAGCATGCATGAGGCACTGGTTTTGATTCCCAGCACCACACACAAAAAAAATTAAATATATAAAATAAAGGTATTGTGTCCATATACAACTAATTTTTTTGAAAAAAAAAATGGAAGACTGAACAAATTCGTTGATAGAGCAGAAGTGGCAGATTCTAATGTAAGAAGAAAAAACAGGGTAGGCATGGTCTAACTAGAAGGAAAGAAATTATACATGGGCTAGGAAAGAAGATTTTATAAACTAGGATTTGAAGCAAGAGGAAGAAGAATAACCAGATACAAGATGAGGTAAAAAGTAAGGACAGAAATAACTCACCTTATATGGGACGTGGAATTGTGCATAACAAAGAACACTAAATGTTATTGAAGCTCTGGATAGATATGTCATCTATTCTTTGCTGAAACAAGACTGGAAGATGATGTCAGAATTCTACTACTTATAATTTGTCATTAGAATATTTGCAGTTAAGCATTATGTGTATTAAATGTGACGGAACTTGCCATCACATATGTTCAGCTATTCTCATTTCATTCTGAGATTATCAAAATACCTTTAGGCATTGCCAAATTAAAAGTCAATCTAATCACAAGATGCCAGATTCCTTCTATCAACATTGGGGCCAAGTTAGAAAACAATGGTGTTTTAGAAGGGATTATTCTAGTATGCAGAAACACTTGCCAGTCCCCTAGGACTTGAGGTAACTTAATATGCCTCTTGTGCCTAATACATATAGACTCAACATCTGGATATCCACAGCTCAAAGACAACTGTGAAGTTATGAATGAATAAATGAAGTCAGAGAAGAGACTGAGAGTGAGAAAGCTACCAGAATCCATAAACCACTGTAATCAGTGAGACAGGCACAGCGGTGTCTGAGTGCTCATCACTCCGCTGGGGTTGGGTGTCACGCATCATCGTCAAGAACAGGTGTTGGCATCACTCACAGCTCATTCATCATTAGGCTGCAGCAGTGTTAACATATGCTGCATTAGTGCTAATCGTGTTTGTTTTTACAATCAACGTTGATCTGCCCTTCATCATGCCAAAGAGATGAATGTGCACTGAGAAGAAGCAAACCTAGAGTTTCATATTATTTACTTACACAGGTTCCTGTTCTCCCTTCCCCACCACACCCCTGGGAAAATTTCCATTTGCGAGATTTGTGTTTTCGCAAGATTTCAAATTTAAGATTTTTCAGATAATTTAAAAGTAGAGATGAGGCATTTTTAAAAAGCATTTTACATGACATAAACTTATTAGAGAACTCCTAGTTAAACCCTTAAATTCTGATATTGATTTTATGTCATTGATTTAACTGTAGATCACTTAATCAATGGTATTCTATTTAACAGACTATTTAGAGATTAGGATTTAAAGACAATTAAATGTGAATTATAGACAGTCAGTCTTGCGGTTTGATTGCTAAAGTGTAAGATCAGAATAAAAATGTTTAGCATTTTAAGAAAATTAGGAAGCATATTTTGTAATCAGACCAATAGCGCAATATGCCACAGATAATTATTGATTGGTCTCTGTCTGACTTTACTAAAAGACTCAAATGCAGAAGATCACCCTTTTCGTATAGCTGTGATTTTCATTAAACCTATCATTTGACTTCAGCTTAACAAATGAGAATTTGTTAATTAGTTCATTCAGGAGCTCTTAATTCCCAATTTGCATACCAACTGTTTGTTCTTAAACGGATTTCCTAAAATGTGTAGAGAATGTTTCTTCTTAAATATTTGTAGTTTTTACATTCTTTTTCTTACGTTGACAAAAGTTTTGCTAAGTAAAAATAAATTTTAATGCAAACTCAAATAATAATGTAATTATTTCTAAATGTAGGAGTAAGCACTTGAGGCTGTACAACCAGGAAATTTTATCTGGTAGATAATTTATTGATGTTATTTAAGTTGTGTTTTATTCTGGTAGAAGCGTGGTACACATACTCTGACTAGGGTTGTATCATAGTTCTCATTTTGCTTCTTTTGGATCTTTCTCATTGTGCTATTTTTTTTTTCCTTAAGTCTCTGGCTTGAACTCCATACTTTGTGGCTTTGGTATCTTTCAGATCTGTGTTTATAGTCAGTTTAGTGTCTTGCTACTCTATTTGTCCTATACACTGGTATAATTTGTTGTTGAGATGGAGAATTGCTTATTTGATTAAAATTTAGCTTCTTGAACTTTGCCTTTTCTGTTATTTTTTTCAATTAGTTCCTTTATTTTATATCCCAATTTTATTAGAATTATCTTCCCTCCTTATTTTTATTTTACTTACTCTTGCTGGCTGCGATCTTGAATCTTGTAGTTAGGTTCACCAACGATTTACACACTTAAATCATTTTTTATTTTTCACTAAAATTTTAAATAAAATCACTTCAGTAGAGTGATCGTCTTATGTTATTTGATCGTATATTATAAAGATTTGAATTCACTTTTAGAGAGTAAACCTGGAATGCTGATTAGGCACATATACTTTTTTGGAACCAGTTGATTGAGTTTCAAATTCTGGTCTTTCCACTACTGCTAATGAACAGTGCTTACAACATTAAAAGCTTATCATGAAAGGTATTTGCTGAGCTTTGATTTTTCTGAATTAACTACTATTATTTCCCTAACTTTTCTAGTATGAAATATTTATCTTTTCTTTTTTATTTGGTACTGGGAATTGAACACAAGGGCACTTGGCCACTGCCCAAGTAGTCCCAACCCTATTTTGTATTTTATTTAGAGATAGGGTCTCACTGAGTTGCTTAGTGCCTCGGTTTTGCTGAGGCTGCCTTTGAACTTGCCATCCTCCTATCTCAGCATTCAGAGCCACTGGGATTACAGGCATGTGCCACCATGCCCCACATGAAATATGTATCTTTAAGCTACTTCTTTGTGTTCATGTGCACGTGCACACACATGAACACACACATTTGTCTACTATTCACAGTGTCTTGAAGGTAACCATCTAGGAATTCAATAGACTTTTAAATTCCAGGGGTCTCTCTGTCAATAATCTAATACAATCAATGTAGTACACATAACAACACTTCTGTCAGCAAAAAGCCACATATCCAACAGTGGTACCATAAGATTAAACCACTTTGTGATGTGGTAGCCACCTTAGTTTGTATAAGAACACTTTGTGATGCTCACACAATGGTGAAACTCCAGAAGAATGCATCTCTCAGAACATATCCTAGAGTTAAGTGGTGTGCGACTGTCCTTCACCTTGTTATACTTGAAGATCCTTAACTTGCAGTGCCAGAGACCTGAGCTTTGCTTAATGAGCCTCAGTACTTTCAGGAAATATCACTTAGGCCAATAGAAATGAAGCACGGGATACTGGGTAGTAGACCCAATATACTCTGTCTCTGGCCCCCTAACAATTCCTCATAGGACTCAATACAAGATTTGTAGCGTCCAGGAGACAAAAATGCCTATTAACAACAACATGGGTGGGATTAAGTCAAGGGTGATACATTGAGGAGCATGTTTGTTAATACACTTTCTAAACATTCAGATATCAAAAAATTCAGGGCAATTGTGTATATGTAAATTTTATTCAACCAGTTTTTTTATGAAAATTTAAATTTTAGAACCTACTGACACATATCATAGCTCTTTATACAAATGTTAAAATATGGCTGTAATTGATAGTCACTTACTCCCTGCAGTACAACCATGCCCAAATTAAACCTGAATAATAATGCACTGTCTGGGCTTCATACTGTTTATGATTACCACCACAAGAAAAATGCTATGTTTATATGAAATGAAAAATAAGTCATGTCACTACATTGAGACTGAGCCATTCTATCCCACAGCTCTTTGAATTAAATAAAAAACCCCTGCCTTTAGCAAAATTAATACAAATCACATTATATGATGGTAACCTTGTCCTCTTCACTTAATATGCACTATAAAAATAATAATTAATACCTTAAAAAGAAATTTATCCCCTGGGTGATTGATTGCCTTTTGTTATTTTGAAAATACACTTACCATTGCAAGACTATTACCTCCCTGAGTGTGTGGAGTGTGGAACCAGGGCTAGTTCATCCCTGTAATCAGAGTGCTCTATAATCAATAAGTAGCAATTGTCCCGGTGAAAGAGAGAAGAAAAGCATACAGGTTCTCAGAAAAATCTCAATGGTCACTAACTTCTCTTTATTTATTTACTTATTTATTTATTTTTGTTGTTGTTGTTGTAGATGAACACAATACCTTTATTTTATTTACTTATTTATTTATATGGTGCTGAGGATGGAACCCAGTGACTTATTAGGCGAACACTCTATCACTGAGCCACAATCCCAGTCCAGTCACTAACTTCTTATTATGGATATTGCCACAGCAATATGTGTTACTATATATATTTTTATTTGGTTTTCTAGTTGCCCCACCTTCATGATTTCACATTATTCTGTTATCCACAAAACATGGAAATATAAAGTATGACTTTGACTTGTTAAAAAAACGCTGTCATAAGAATGTCACCTGTGTGTTCGAGATTTATAAACAGATTTAATATGAGTTAACTGAAATTTTAACTTACAAAAAGGTTGGAAGGCCGCCTAGGTCTTTCATTTCAATGTGTTTGGTATTATTTCTCTTCTGGTTCCTTCCTTAGAATCACCATATTTCATAGTAGCATAGAGAAAAATTGAGTAATCAGAAAGTGGCATAATCTCTTGGTAGTAAGAGTTGACAGAAAGAAAAGCAATTGTCAGTCCAACATTTCCATGTGTTGAAGTTGACATCTTTGACAATAGTCTTTAACACTGCATCATTGTGCTAAAACTAAACTTAATGTTTTCTTATTTTTATTCTATCATTTATTTTTATTTTACATTACCATCATTTTTCCTTCTGGGGGAGTTTGATATTAGTAATTTGTATCATACACTTCATCATATTGCCCCTAGGCTTGTAGTCACTGGGATATGAAAAGCGATCCTTCCAATTTAGATAATAGGAAATAGAGACAGAAATATTGACATAGTTTTAAAATATATATTATCTTTAATTTTTACTACAAACTTCTGCAACTGAAGCAGCACAGTATTCCCAAAGATGAAGGAAAGAGAGAATTTGGACTAATTTTCACCTTTATATTGTGCATTATACATGTATACTTGAGCCATGGGAAAATACTTATTTTTTTATGGTTTTATTTATTTTTATTTATTTATTTATTTTTTCTTTTTTTTCTTTTTTTATTAGTTGTTCAAAACATTACAAAGCTCTTGACATATCATATTTCATACATTTGATTCAAGCAGATTATGAACTCCCATTTTTACCCCATATACATATTGCAGATTCACATCGGTTACACATCCACTTTTTTACATATTGCCATACTAGTGTCTGTTGTATTCTGCTGCCCTTCCTATCCTCTACTATCCCCCCTCCATCTTCTGGTTAATCATTTTATTTTTTTTTACTTGTTTTTTCAATAAACTGCATTTTGCTAACATAAATATCAGTATATAGAAAGTTAATTTGGTTACATTCTTTAACTTAAGGGAATAGTGGAAAAACATAAAAATTTATATATATATATATATATATATATATATATATATAAAATTTATATGTGTATTAAATACATACATATGTATGTGTATATATATATATATATATATATATATATACACACATATGCATATATATAAAATAGATGTCCATGGAAAAACCTTTGGTGGATACGACAAACATGCTACAAGATAGGAGGAGAAGGAAGAGAGAAAAAGGGAAAAAAAGGAAGAAAAGGAGAAAGGAAGGGAGGGAAACAAAATTACTTTTCAGAGTACAGTTTTTCTCAGGTCCCATTTTTGTAATATACTTTTAGAATACCTGGAAGTCTTCATAAAATTAAGTTGAAATATTTATTGTTTTGATCTGTGTTCCCTTATATGTCAAAGGTCACTCCCTAGGGATATTCTATGTTGCATGCCAAACAAACCATGTAAAGAAAGAACCTTTTATAAAACATATGTGTAGAAGTTTCATAAACCAACTATACAACCTAAAAAATTATTTGTGTTAAAAGAAACTTAATAGTTAAAGAAAAATGATTTTAATATATCCAGAATAACTACATATTTATTTCATTTTCCTAAGTACTAATGAAAATATCAAATAATTAAATAGAAATGTTTTATTGAATCTTAGAAAATCCCATTCTACATTTAGGAAACAACTTAAAAACTGTTTTCCTTATTAACTGCTGGATTATACTATCTTTAACATTTGAAAATTATTTATGGCAATTACAGATTTGACTATGTCCTTCTTCTGATTAAAATACCTGATGTCTCTAAAACTAAAAAACACAATTTCTTTGGTACTGCTGTTAATCTCATTTTCCAAAGCTTTTTTTGGATAAGATGGAATCACCAATATGAAATTAATCTTAAGAAAAAAATTAGAAGCAAAACTCAGAGTGGAGCCAAAACTAATGTAAGTGAGTCCTCTCTCTTGCACTCAATCTTCCCTAAGTGTTCTGCCAGTGCACTTGCAATATGTATATTCAATTACTATCGAGGGATTGTAAATTATGTGACACATTTTGAGTGGTCTAATGTCCACTAGGGAAATGAGAGATGCTGCAATGATTTCCATTTGCTCACTTACTTTGATCTCAAACAACCAGTGACCAAACTTTCTGCTTGAAAGATTTTAACTGATATATCTTGAATAAAAAAGATTATCTGCAAGTATGTAATTTTTTTTTCACATGGCTTTTCAGTTTGGTGCCTTCCTGAGAGTGTCACCAAATTCCTAATGCTTGAGTTATGACCAGTAAATGGTATGGCAATTCTTTCATTTTTCTTTATGAAACTGGAAAAGACTTCTACAGTCCTTTCTCTACATGAGGAGTATGTTCAGGGCTTTGGGGATTTGTATCATAGAAAGTCTTGGACTTGAGGGAGGTAAAGATGAAGCTGCCTGGCGGGCCCAAGGGTTTTGTTCATCCCGAGGATAATGTAAAAGGCAACCATCAGCCTTGATGATGAGGTTTCTTGATTTTTCTCTTAGAAAGCTATTAGGACCCAGCTGTTTGATTGCCTTTTCCATGCAGAGACCACAGGGAACACTTCTACAGCTAACACTTTGTACAAAACATTACTCTAGTTCTAAATTTGACAATCCATGAGTCATGGATCCAACACTTCTGGGACATAAATCTTTGAGTCTCAAGGCTTAACACAAATTTTGAATTATATGTTTTGCGTATGAACAATGCCTGCCTTGAGCTAAAAATTGAGAACTTTTGTGCAAGGCATTCTAAATTCTTTGTTGTCTATGCCAATAATACTCTTTAAGAAAATCAAAATCACCATTTCCAAAGAGATTATAAAAGAGCTGAAATGAAGCTGAATGATTGTCAAGTTCAACACTATCATTTTATAACTGAGAACACTCAGAGTCCTGAATTGATTTGTTCAAAGTTGTATTATATTATAATGTTTCAATGTCAGATTTACTCAGAATAAGTAATTCCTAACTTCCCATCCACTAATCTACCTATCAGCAGCTCTAAGAGTAGTCAAGAATGCCTCAAGGTTATTAGTGTGTTTTTAGCATTATTAAATCGTTCCTGCTTGAAATTAAGGTTTACTTTGAATCAATTTGAATTTTTTAAAAACTACCCATTGGAAAATAAGTTGCCAGGATGATCAAGATTAAGAGTTCAACTAAATTTAATCAAACTAGTTAAGACTTTTTGGTTGAATGAGCAGCAATCAATGATTTTATTAAGATAATTAGGAAAGTTTTTTATTTATACAATAATGATGATTTATATTCAATCCATGGCACCACAATCATTAACTATTATCAATGACAAAGTCTTCCTGTAATTTAAATAGTGCACATCAATTAGAAGGGCAGTCTCTTCTTCCTACCCACTTGCAAATGGATAGGGAACACTTCTACAGCTAACACTGAACTTGCTTTAGATATTCCATGTATCTTTGTGGATTTGTATCATAGGAAGTCTTGGACTTGGGGGAGTCTTGGACTTTTATTATTCAGAAAATAATAGACCTGTGGTAACATTTTGATACCATATTAAAATATTTTCATATTTTAATTTACCCATAGAATAAAATGGGGTCTTTATATTTCTGGTATTTCATAATAGCCATTCCTACATTTTTTGCTTATTTTTAAGATGTCAGTCATCCAGCTCATTCAATAAAAGGAAAAAGTAAAATATTTTTTTTTTAAATATGAAATTCTCATTTAAGAAGAGGCATTTAAATTTCTTCTTGGCATATGAGGATTGTTATATCTATAATTTCTCATTTTTAGGATTCATTAAAATGATAGTTTTCTATTACAATGTATTGAACTAAACATAAGTCATACTATCTTCCTTTATAAAACTCACCATAATAAAAAAATCATGAACTCTTGAAATTGTTACAGAATTCAGAACACAAAAGTAATAAAATAATTTCAAACTGGTATTCTTGTAAATTATGTACAAAGTATTTTACATTTGTATTTTACACATTCATTTTAAATTACTTAAAGAATTTTTTTAGTTTACTTTGAAGTTGAACATTTGACAAAAGCTTCTAAGATCTAGAAAATACTGAATACCTTTTAAATCTGAATATTCATAATATTCATGATTTCATTTATAAATTTATACCAGTTTAAATATAAATACGTTTGGATTCTAAATATATTTTTCTTCTCAAGATAGTACTTTGGAGTTTGGGTCTATTTCTTAGTTTAGGCAAAGTTTAGACTAGCAAGTATAGTAAACTAGGAAAAGGGTTATTTAAAACTAGTATACTAATTAATGGATTCAGATTTTACAGAACATACAAATATGTATGGTGAAATAAATCTTTCACAAACGAACATTCTATATACTGGTGGCAAAGAAGCTTATTCAAAATGATCAAATATATTTAGCAGTTTGACGTAAAATATACCACAATAACATGCTCTGCAATATTAAACACTTCATTAAATGGTTGAGTTCTGGTTTCCTTCCAATGTTCTAATTGGCACTGTTCCTGTTTTCTTCATTTATTTCAGCCACCTGACAGTACTTGCCAAAATCCCTAAGTTTAAGTGTCTGTGACTCAGAATCAATCTAGATTTGAACATACTTATCACCACCTTTAGTTTATGGTGTTAATTGAATTATTAATTTCCTAAATGTACTTTTTTTTACATAAAGATATACTAACACATAGTGTTAGTGGTTTAAGGAAACCTAAAAGGAAACACTATGTCTTAACCTTATTTCTACCTCAAAAACATAAAAATGATAAACAGCAATACTATTGTCCTCAAGGTTCACTCATTCACACAAACATCACGAATAGGACTTTAAACAAATAAAGAAATCATTTATTCTCATCTTCCTGCCAAAACTGGAGTCTTTGTTTATATTACCTGAGGCTATAGAAAGGCAGAGAAATGTTCTCCCAACAGAGAAAGAATCATTATCTGGAATATTTCCCTTACTCAAGGAAAACTCTGATACCTTTAAATCATCAAGATGTTCTTTCAAGACTCCGTGAGATTCACATCCTACTATTACTTTCAATTGGGTAAAAGAAAAACAGACTTTTGTGATATGTCTTAACAACCTTCCTTTGTCTAATACACATCACCTACATGTGTATGCACACAAGCACACACTCAAAGATGGGGACTTGGGACACTCTCTTGCTTGCTTAAAATTCAATGACACAAAAGATTGTACTCACTTTAATGAGTGAGTTATTTATAAATCTGGGGCATAATCTGGTTATCCTTACAAGACACAGTGATAAAGGAGAGATCACTGATTGTTTTTAGAAAATGATTACTTTATAAAATTCATAATATGTAAAAATTTATATGAAATATATCTTCTAAATAAAAGTTAACAATTTTATATTTACATTACTATTTTAATCTCAAATCTTCTACCCAATCAACCAATGATTATCATATTCCTTCACAATCAAAAGGGTACCTTTGCCTCCAATTGACACCATACTATTCACATGGTCTCAAAAATCTAATGCTTAATTCATATTTTCCAAATGAATAAATATCCATGATCAAACTCCAACAAAATAGAAAAAAAAAGATGGGATGGAGTGGGATCTGGTGCCCTGGGAGCTACAAACCAAACATCCAAAACTGACTAGAGCCAAATTGTTTTGGAAAACCAGCATTATAAGAATCCAAAAAAAAAAAAAATCAAAGTGTTTTTACAGGAGAATTTTCAAGCTTTACAAGAATTCAATCTGTCCTCGTGTATGCAAACTTCTATTGAATGCATATGGAGGGTCAAGCACAGAAAGAACATAAATACACTTATGGAAATAATTAATAAAATGATTCTAAACATTTTTAAATTACTTAAGGGTATAAGCTGCCAAGCACAGTTCAAATCATCAAATTCAATATTTCGGGAAAATATTATTAAAACAGATAAAAAAATAGGTGGGTAAAATATTGCAGTTTGTAAAACAAGTCCTATTAAAATTTATATATTTGTAAGCAGGATTACTCAGATGTCCTTGAGATACACATAAAAATACACATTCCCAATGGATTCCATATGCTGTTCCACACTAATTACAGATGTAGTTCTATTTACACAAAACTAAATAAGATGTCTCATTAGCATTAGATTAAATTCAGGGTAAAACCAATCTTAGTCTTCTTTCTTTTTTCACAACTATGTAACATACTTCCATTCTTCAAAGACAATCATTTACGACATAAAAGAACTCCTAAAGTACTATTACTTCCCATCTTAAATGAATAGTGTTCTCAAAAGTCAGTGGATTGTTGAATACACATGACTAAAGCTCAAACCAACTGGTAGTTTTCAAAAAAGAGACAGTTATCCCACAGAGTTAAAAAATAAATTGTTGAGCTTTCATTTAAATGAAATTTAAATTCAGGTTAAGCATTACTCTAGAATTATTAAATATAACTTTTTCTATGTTTTTAGAGAAATGTCTAGCTGACATTTCTCTAAGTTTCTGAGGTTGGCTTTGAACTCAAAATCCTCCTGCCTCAGCCTCCTGAGCCACTGGGATTACAGGCATCTTCAACTGTGCCCTGCTCCCCTGCTCCCAGTATACTCTTTCTTTTTAAAAATTAATTAATTAATTAATTTGTTATACATGACAGCAGAATGCATTTCAATTCATAGTACACATATGGAGCACAATTTTGCATTATTCTGGCTGTACACAAAGTAGAGTCATACCATTTATGTCTTCATATTAAATATAACTTTCAAATGAATTACCGCATTTTTTCAGTCAACCAGTGAGTTTATCTTTACTTTTTAAACATACATCTGAAATTTCTTGTCTCTAAGTCCTCTAATACAATATGTCATAGTTGAATATATTTATTAATTCTTCATCTTCCAAATACTTATTTTAAATTTAAAGACAATACATATGCATGTAAGATTCCAAAGTAACATAAGACAATAAGTTAAAATGTTTATTAAAATGCTTATGATCTAACAATTCAAAATTCAAATTGTTTGAATGTTAGTTTAAAACTATTGACAATTTCTTTGTAGCCCATTGCACAATATTGCTTGTTCTTATATAAACAGATACTCTATATAGGTTTTCCTTTAATACACTTAATTATGTATGTTACCATGTGTCTTGTCATGAGGAGATATGGTCACATAGGTGCTTACTGAAATATTTGTGCATTTGTGCATGTGCATACTCATCTGCCACACACACACACTTAACACATATATGTAAAAAGTATAGAATACTGAGGTTCTCATTTCGTTATGAAAATCTGTACCTTTATAGGATCAAAACAAATAAAGTCTCAGTTTTTTTTAAGTGTGCAAATGGGGTCCACATATTCCCTGCATGAACTTTATGCACAAATAATGAGGAAATCTATTTGAAAGTACTTTTGAAATACAGTTATGACTACAAACTAACTGGAAAATGCTAGGTACATTTTTCAATCCTGGACTTCAATATTCAACATCTAATACCTAATAATGGAAAAGAAGGGAAAATTCATGAGCACTCTTAACAGCCACTCCCCCACACACACAATTTAAGGGCCAAAATACATGAAGCTAAAGATTCTCTCAGACATATACTGTGCTTTTCCATTGATAATTCAATAGCAAAACAGCTAGATTATTTACCAATGATCTTTTAACTACAGAGAGGCCTATTACAGATATGAATATTAGAATGCAGATAGTGAAGGTTATGCATGTGGCTTGGGAGGAGCTTCTTATACTTATTTTTACCTTAGTTGGGGAGAACTAAGGGATGGTAGGGATAGATGTGTATTGCACAGGAAAACACAACTAAAAGAATAAATATTGAAAACTATGTCATTGGGTTGTATGTCTACATCAAAATGAAGATAGAAGGTAGGGGGAATGGCCTTGAATAACTTCAGTAAGATAATTCTAAATCTTACCACTATTTTGGATAGTTCGTTATAAATTCACATTGGATTATGAAAATATGAAATAAAGGCACAAAATCTTAGTATAGATAATTTTGAAATCTCCTTTTCACGATTGTCTATTTGGTAACACTAAAATTATTTTATATAAAAAAAGACTTTTTTCACAGATCTACTTACTATTTTCCAAGCCTAATAATTATAATCAGATTTAGTTTATGGTTTCCAATATTGGAATATTGGTTTATGGTTTCCAATGTTGTTTATGAAAAAGTTCAAGTATATATCTCTACCACAGACCTATGTCCTAAATTCCAAACTTCAGCCTAGAGTTGTGGTGTACACCTGTAATCACAAAGCTCATAAGTCTGAGCCTGGAGGAAAGTTCAAAGCCAGCTTCAGCAACTTAATGAGGCCCTTAAACAACTTAGTGTGATTCTGTCTCTAAATAAAATATTAAAAAGGGCCGGGGATGTGGCTTAATGGTTAAGCACCCCTGGATTCAATCCCTGGTAGCAAAAAAAAAAAAAAAAAAAAAAGTTCCAAACTCCAAATAGAATGTCAACCAAAAACTGCCAAATATCCTAATATGTACAAATCTGGATCATAACCCATTTCCAATACTCCCACCAAACCTGCTCAACCATATCCACTCTTAGCTTAGATGACTGCAACTCTGTATTCCTGTCGAGCTAAAAAGTTTGTTATCATTCCGAATTCTGACCAATGCATTAGCAAAATTTTGAATTCTATCTTCAACATTTATCACTTTTCAAAACTTTTAACAAGCTGGGTCAATGTACCATTATTATCTGACATGTTGTTTATGGAATTGATTTTCCCACAGGTCTTCCTACTTCTACTGTTGTTTTCCTTTTTATTCTTAACCAAAGTTATGTTATTTAAATGTAAATCATATCATGTCAGGTCTGTATGCAAAACTTATAATTAGTGTACCAGTTTTTTCAAAATAGTCAAATCCTTGAATTGACTTTGAGCCTTACAAAGAATCACCTTGTTACCTTCCTCACTTTCTCTCTTGTAGCCTTCTTTTACTTTCTCTTCTGCCCCCATAACTATCCTCTTGTGTCTGTACAAACTCATCAGTATCATTTTTCTAATCATGGCACAGGTATTTTTATATAATGTACATCACTGGTAAACTGCTTTTTCCTCAAAAGAAGGAGCTCATCCCCTAGAAAAATTGATGGGTTTGACCATTCTTGATCAACAGTTAGGAATCACTGGAATGTGGTCAAATCAAACTTTAAATGAAAATGCTAATAGTACTAATTTAGAAAATGGAATTTCTGCATTTTTGCCTTATTTACAAATACAGTTATCCAATAATTAAATTATTGATTTATTAAGTCTATAGGGTCTACCATCTTATTAGATAATGTTATCAAAAGTATCTGAACTTTATATATAAACAAATGTGTTATCCACAATGCCATTATCATACTTTTAACTCAACTTATTTACTAAAATTTCTATTTAGTAAAGATACAATGAGACTTGTAAAATAAAAGTAGTGGAGAGATTCTAAAAAGTTTGAGAACAAATTAAATGAAACCAATCTCTTATGTAACTTCAGAAGCATTTATAAACAATTTAACCAATTATTCATATTAGAATCTTACAACCTCCAATCATAAAGCCAGTACATCTAGTCAATTATTTTAACCTTAGGATCTCTTTATACCAACAACAGAGCATTTCATTTTTATGGCGCCTACCTAATAATTAAGGTCCACTTTATGTGACATAAGAAATAAATACAAATGAAGAAGAAAATGTAAATATATCATATTTCTTGTACCAGAGTAGTGATATGAACCTTCCTGGCCATATACACTGGGCTTTCTTGAAGCTCTTAAAAAATTTAACCTCTGAAACAGTAATTTCCCTTATAAATATTACTAATCCATTATTTTTTTTAATTGTCGGTTGTTCAAAACATTACATAGTTCTTGACATATCATATTTCACATTTTGATTCAAGTGGGTTATAAACTCCCATTTTTACCCCATATACAGATTGCAGAATCACATCAGTTACACTTCCATTGATTTACATATTGCCATACTAGTGTCTGTTGTATTCTGCTGCCTTTCCTATCCTCTACTATCCCCCCTCCCCTCCCCACCATTCCCCTCCCCTCTTCTCTCTCTACCCCCTCTACTGTAATTCATTTCTCCCCCTTGTATTATTTTTCCCTTTCCCCTCACTTCCTCTTGTATGTAATTTTGTATAACCATGAGGGTCTCCTTCCATTTCCATGCAATTTCCCTTCCCTCTCGCTTTCCCTCCCACCTCTCATCCCTGTTTAATGTTGATCTTCTTCTCATGCTCTTCATCCCTACTCTGTTCTTAGTTACTCTCCTTATATCAAAGAAGACATTTGGCATTTGTTTTTTAGGGATTGGCTGGCTTCACTTAGCATAATCTGCTCTAATGCCATCTATTTCCCTCCAAATTCTATGATTTTGTCATTTTTTAATGCAGAGTAATACTCCATTGTGTATAGATGCCACATTTTTTTATCCATTCATCTATTGAAGGGCATCTAGGTTGGTTCCATAGTCTTGCTATTGTGAATTGTGCTGCTATGAACATCGATGTAGCAGTGTCCCTGTAGCATGCTCTTTTTAGGTCTTTAGGGAATAGACCTGGAAGGGGAATAGCTGGGTCAAATGGTGGTTCCATTCCCAGCTTTCCAAGAAATCTCCATATTGCTTTCCATATTGGCTGCACCAATTTGCAGTCCCACCAACAATGAGCAAGTGTACCCTTTTCCCCACATCCTCGCCAGCACTTGTTGTTGTTTGACTTCATAATGGCTGCCAATCTTACTGGAGTGAGATGGTATCTTAGAGTGGTTTTGATTTGCATTTGTCTGACTGCTAGCGATGCTGAGCATTTTTTCATGTGCTTGTTGATTGATAGTATGTCCTCCTCTGAGAAGTGTCTGTTCAGGTCCTTGGCCCATTTGTTGATTGAGTTATTTGTTATCTTATTGTCTAATTTTTTGAGTTCTTTATATACTCTGGATGTTAGGGCTCTATCTGAAGTGTGAGGAGTAAAGATTTGTTCCCAGGACGTAGGCTCCCTATTTACCTCTCTTATTGTTTCTTTTGCTGAGAAAAAACTTTTTAGTTTGAGTAAGTCCCATTTATTGATTCTAGTTATTAATTCTTGTGCTATGGGTGTCCTATTGAGGAATTTGGGACAGGACCCCATAGTATGTAGATCATAGCCAACTTTTTCTTCTATCAGACGCTGTGTCTCTGATTTGATATCAAGCTCCTTGATCCATTTTGAGTTAACTTTTGTGCATGGCGAGAGAAGGGGATTCAGTTTCATTTTGATGCATATGGGTTTCCAGTTTTCCCAGAACCATTTGTTGAAGATGCTATCCTTCCTCCATTGCATGCTTTTAGCCCCTTTATCAAATATAAGATAGTTGTAGTTTTGTGGATTGGTTTCTGTGTCCTCTCTTCTGTACCATTGGTCCACCCGCCTGTTTTGGTACCAGTACCATGCTGTTTTTGTTACTATTGCTCTGTAGTATAGTTTGAAGTCTGGTATTGCTGTACCACCTGATTCACACTTCCTGCTTAGCATTGTTTTTGCTATTCTGGGTCTTTTGTTTTTCCATATGAATTTCATGATTGCTTTATCTATTTCTACAAGAAATGCCGTTGGAATTTTGATTGGCATTGCATTAAACCTATAGAGAACTTTTGGTAATATCGCCATTTTGATGATGTTAGTTCTGCCTATCCATGAACAGGGTATATTTTTCCATCTTCTAAGATCTTCTTCTATTTCTCTCTTTAGGGTTCTGTAGTTTTCATTGTATAAGCCTTTCACCTCTTTTGTTAGGTTGATTCCCAAGTATTTTATTGTTTTTGAGGATATTGTGAATGGAGTGGTTGTCCTCATTTCCATTTCAGAGGATTTGTCGCTGATATACAGGAATGCCTTTGATTTATGCATGTTGATTTTATATCCTGCCACTTTGCTAAATTCATTTATTAGCTCTAATAGTTTCTTTGTAGACCCTTTTGGGTCTGCTAGGTATAGAATTATGTCATCTGCAAATAGTGATAATTTAAGTTCTTCTTTTCCTATTTTTATGCCTTTAATGTCTTTCTTCTGTCTAATTGCTCTGGCCAGTGTTTCGAGAACTATGTTGAACAGAAGTGGTGAGAGAGGGCATCCCTGTCTTGTTCCAGATTTTAAAGGGAATGCCTTCAATTTTTCTCCATTCAGAATGATGCTAGCCTGAGGCTTAGCATAGATTGCTTTTACATTGTTGAGGTATGTTCCTGTTATCCCTAGTTTTTCTAGAGTTTTGAACATAAAGGGATGCTATACTTTGTTGAATGCTTTTTCTACATCTATCAAGATGATCATATGGTTCTTAATTTTAAGTCTATTGATGTGGTGAATAACATTTATTGATTTCCATATATTGAACCAGCCTTGCATCCCAGGGATGAATCCTACTTGATCATGATGCACAATTTTTTTGATATGTTTTTGAATCCGATTCGCCAGAATTTTATTGAGGATTTTTGCATCTAGGTTCATTAGAGATATTGGTCTGTAGTTTTCTTTCTTTGAAGTGTCTTTGTCTGGTTTAGGAATCAGGGTGATGTTGGCCTCGTAGAATGAATTTGGAAGTTCTCCCTCTTTTTCTATTTCCTGAAATAGATTGAAAAGTATTGGTATTAGTTCCTCTTTAAAGGTTTTGTAAAACTCTGCTGTATACCCATCCGGTCCTGGGCTTTTCTTAGTTGGTAGTCTTTTGATGGTTTCTTCTATTTCTTCAATTGATATTGGTCTGTTTAGGTTGTCTATATCCTCCTGACTCAATCTGGGCAGATCATATGACTTAAGAAATTTATCGATGCCTTCACTATCTTCTATTTTATTGGAGTATAAGGATTCAAAATAATTTCTGATTATCTTCTGTATTTCTGAAGTGTCTGTTGTGATGTTGCCTTTTTCATCCTGTATGCTAGTAATTTGAGTTCTCTCTCTTCTTCTCTTTGTTAGCATGGCTAAGGGTCTGTCGATTTTATTTATTTTTTCAAAGAACCAACTTTTAGTTTTGTCAATTTTTTCAATTGTTTCTTTTGTTTCGATTTCATTAATTTCAGCTCTGATTTTAATTATTTCTTGCCTTCTACTTCTTTTGCTGTTGTTTTGCTCTTCTTTTTCTAGGATTTTGAGATGAAGTATGAGATCATTTATTTGTTGGTTTTTTCTTTTTTTAAGGAATGAACTCCAAGCAATGAATTTTCCTCTTAGAACTGCTTTCAATGTGTCCCATAGATTCCGATATGTTGTGTCTGTGTTTTCATTTTTCTCTAAGAATTTTTTAATTTCCTCCTTGATGTCTTCTGTAACCCATTGATCATTCAGTAACCTATTGTTCATTCTCCAAGTGATGCATGATTTTTCCTTCCTTCTTTTATCGTTCATTTTCAGGTTCATTCCATTATGATCAGATAGGATGCATGGTATTATCTCTACTCCTTTATATTGTCTAAGAGTTGCCCTGTTACATAATATATGATCTATTTTTGAGAAGGACCCATGTGCTGCTGAGAAAAAAGTGTAATTGCTTGATGTTGGGTGGTATATTCTATATATGTCAATTAAGTCTAGGTTATTAATTGTGTTATTGAGTTCTATAGTTTACTTATTCAACTTTTGTTTGGAAGATCTGTCCAGTGGTGAGAGAGGTGTGTTGAAGTCTCCCATGATTATTGTATGGTGGTCTATTAGACTCTTGAACTTGAGAAGAGTTTGCTTGATGAACATAGCTGCACCGTTGTTTGGGGCATATATATTTATGATTGTTATGTTTTGTTGGTGTATGGTTCCCTTGAGCAGTATGTAGTGTCCCTCTTTATCCCTTTTGATTAACTTTGGCTTGAAATCTATTTTATTTGATATGAGTATGGACACTCCTGCTTGTTTCCGAAGTCCATATGAGTGATATGATTTTTCCCAACCTTTCACCTTCAGTCTATGTATATATTTTCCTATCAAATGCATCTCCTGTAGGCAGCATATTGTTGGGTCTTGTTTTGTGATCCATTCTACTAGCCTGTGTCTCTTAATTGGTGAGTTTAAGCCATTAACATTTAGGGTTATTATTGAAATATGGTTTGTTCTTCCAGCCATATTTGTTTATTTATGTTACTAAACATGGTTTGTTTTTCTCTTTGATTATTTTCCCCCCTTTACTGTCCTACCTCCCACTATTGGTTTTCATTGTTGTTTTCCATTTCCTCTTCCTGAAATGTTTTGCCAAGGATGTTTTGAAGAGATGGTTTTCTAGCTGCAAATTCTTTTAACTTTTGTTTATCGTGGAAGATTTTAATTTCATCTTCCATCCTGAAGCTTAATTTCGCTGGATACACGATTCTTGGTTGGATCCCATTTTCTTTCAGAGTTTGAAATATGTTATTCCAGGATCTTCTAGCTTTCAGAGTCTGTGTTGAAATATCAGCTGTTATCCTGATTGCTTTACCCCTAAATGTAATCTGCTTCCTTTCTCTTGTAGCTTCTAAAATTCTCTCCTTATTCTGTATGCTGGGCATCTTCATTATAATGTGTCTAGGTGTGGATCTCTCATGATTTTGCACATTCGGCGTCTTGTAGGCTTCTAGGATTTGGGATTCTGTCTCATTCTTCAAGTCTGGGAAGTTTTCTCGTATTATTTCATTGAATAGATTGCTCATTCCTTTGGTTTGGACCTCTATACCTTCCTGTATCCCAATGACTCTTAAGTTTGGTCTCTTTATGTTGTCCCATATTTCTTGAATGTTCCTTAACAGTCTCGCTGAGCTGTCTATGTTCTTTTCAAGTTGAAATACTTTGTCTTCATTGTCTGATGTTCTATCTTCTAAGTGTTCTACTCTGCTGGTAGTATTCTCAATTGAGTTTTTAAGTTGGTTTATTGCTTCCTGCATTTCTAGGATTTCTGTTTGTTTGTTTTTTATTACCTCTATCTCCCTGTATAGTTGATCTTTTGCTTCTTGGATTTGTTTATGTAATCCATTGTCGAAGTGATCTTTCATTGTCTGATTTTGCTGTCTAATGTCTTCCTTGAGACTCCAGATCATCTGAAGCGTGTATATCCTGAATTCTTTTTCTGACATTCCATCTGCTGCAGCTATTACCTCTTCTAAAGTTGAGTTGACCTGCATTGCTTGTGGTCCTTTCTTTCCTTGTCATTTCATACAGCTCGCGTTTCTTTCTGCTTGGTGAAACTGTTGTGTTTTTGAAATTTTCCCCCTATATATTTATATTACTCTTGTATAGTTGAAAAGTCTCCCTTGCAGGGCGGGCAGCGGCTGTGCTCCTCCTCCAGTTGGTGTGACGTGTCTACCATGCCCGCGGACCCCTGGGGCTGTTCTGCCGGTAGGTCGCAGGTCTGCCTACCTTGCAGGCGTGGGCGGCGGCTCTGCTCTGCCCTTACACCAATTGGGGTGATGTAACTACCATGCAGGTGGGCCACTGGGCCTGTTCAGGGTGCGGGCAGCAGCTCTGCTCTGCCCCTCCTCCAATTGGTGTGACGTGTCTACCATGCCTGCGGACCGCTGGGCCTGTTGTGCCGGTTGGTCGCAGCTCTGCCTACCTTGCGGGTGCGGGTGGCGGCTCTGCTCTGCCCCTTCTCCAATTGGGGTGACGTGTCTACCATGCCGGCAGGCCGCTGGGCCTGTCCTGCCGGTCGGTCGCAGGTCTGCCTACCTTGCGGGCTCGGGCGGCGGCTCTGCTCGGCCCCTACTGCAGTTGGGATGAAGTGATACTATGCCGGCGGGTCGCTAGGCCTGTTCCGGGCGCGGGCGGCAGCTCTGCTCTGCCCCTACTCCAATTAGTGTGACGTGTCTACCACGCCGGCAGGACACTGGGCCTGTCCCGCCGGTCGGTCACAGGTCTGCCTACCTTGCGGGCTCGGGCGGCGGCTCTGCTGGGCCCCTACTGCAGTTGGGGTGAAGTGATACCACGCCGGTGGGTTGCTAGGCCTGTTCCGGGCGCGGGTGGCGGCCCTGCGGGTCGCTGGGGCTGTTCCGGACACGGGCTGCAGCTCTGCTCTGCCCCTCTGGCCCCCACAGCACTCAGCAGGATCTGGACCGAGAAGCAGTCTCCGCGGGTTTCTCAGCCCTGGGTCAGAGCAGCTCCGGGAGCCAGAACTCGGCCGCTCCGGGCTGGGTGCATGCCCTGACAGGAGCAGGCCCCAAGAAGCAGTTTCCGCGGGTTCTTCAGCCCTGGGCCAGAGCAGTTCCGGGAGCCAGAACCCGGCCGCTCTGGGCTCCGTGCATGCTCTGATAGGAGCAGGCTCCAAGAAGCAGCCTCCACGGGCTCCTTAGCCCTGGGCCAGAGCAGTTCCGGGAGCCAGAATTTGGCTGCCCCGGGCTCCGTGTATGTTCTGATAGGAGCAGGCCCCAAGAAGCAGTTTCCGCAGGTTCTTTAGCACTGCGCCTGAGTAATTTGTCTGCGAGACGCAGGCGAATGGCAGCCTGAAATTACCTGTTCTATGGTAGAATGAGCTGCGATCAGTCAAAAACAGGGATGATGACGTCAACTCTCCAAGATGGTGGCCGCTGGCTTCCTCTGTGGTCTGACCGGTGGAGAACCGAACTGGACCGCTTCCTTCCCCCGTCTCAAACCCAGAATTCAGCACTGTGTACAGTGATTACACAGCTGGCAGGAGCCCACAGAATCCGCAGTGCTGTATATCTTTGCGTTGCTATCTCTTGCTTCCCAGCGCGTGCCACAGATTCTAGCCACGGGGCGATTTGCTGAATAAGCGGCGTGACCCTCCGTGCGGACAAATCGCTCGCGTTTGAGCCCCTGTAGCTGATCCTCGTGCGATGAAAATCCTTCCACTAGGTTTTGGAGCACCCCAGTTTTGCTAGAAATTCCTAACAAGATAGTTTTTAGCTATTCTAACTCATCATTCTCCCGAACAGTGATGCGGTACAAGGGAGTGATGCACTCCCTTCGCCGCCATCTTCCGACCCAGACTAATCCATTCTTAAGAAGTAGAAATATACACTTATATTCCCATGTGTTCATCAAAGTGTTATTTGTAATAGTGTCAACTGGAAATCAAGCTAATGTATTCAACAATTTGAGAATGATAAAATAGTGGTTACAGACCATTAAATATTCAATTATGTAGTCATTAAAATAGAATTTTAGGCAGTGTCCAACAATATTTGAATAATTGTGTTAAGACCAAAAGGTTAATATATGTCTGAATTTTTCCATCTTGCCTAAATATGAATAATATCTTCTGTCACAACTGTAATTGATTCATATAAAATTTAGATGAAATTTTATTTTAGAGTTGATGCTAAGCTTTAGCATGGTTGGGAAGGAGTGAATGATTGGACAGGTAAGAAGAACATAAATTGGGGGCGGGGGCAGAGGTAGACTGCTCTGGGTTGAAATTATGTCCCTTTTCCTCAAAAACACATATTTTGAGCCACATACCTCATACCACTTAGCTTCCTACTTCAGAAAATGAATGAAGAATTCTAACTTATTGAAACATACCTTGACCATGTATCTACAATGGTAGCATTTTATGACTATTGTATATATGACAAGGAAATGAAAATAATATGAGCGTTATAGGCTAATTACCATTGATAAACATTTTATTGGAAAGCCTCATATTATAAAGCAGTAATGAATATTAAATAGGAAAATAAACACAAGAAAATTCCAGGACTTGTGAGCTATAATAAATGCGGATAGTCATAAAAAAGGAAGCATTAACAAAGCTCCAATTATATATTCATTTTATAGTTATATATTATATTCATCAGAATTATTTCTGGAGGGAAAAAGTTTTTATTCTAAAACAGGCAACATCTTGATATAGAAAGCAAAGGAGGGGAGGAAATGGGGCAATACTGGAGATTGGAATGGAGAAAACTATGTATATGCACTTATGACTATGTCAAAATGAACCAACTATCATGTATAACTATAATGTACTAAAAATATAAAAAATAATTATTAATCTATCAATCAATGAATTTATTCAGATATGTGAAAGTAGCCCTATTTTATATTAAATTGTTTCATTAAGCTTCATAGATTTTTTTAATATACTGGTATACTATGATGCTACTACTTGCATGAAGTTGATATCATTAATCTGAATTTCCAATGAAATGAATTAAACAACTAATCAATTAAGTTTTATAGTAAGTTAAATAGAACCATATTAATTTAATTAAGCAGACAGAATTAAGAGCAACTTAGGAGTAAGATTCATTAGGCTGATTAATCCTGATCAAGGGCTTGAGAAAGTTCAAGGACGTCATCTAGGCTTCATAGTTGAGAAACAACTGAGTTAAAAACAAAAGGAGGGCAGGTTTGTGGGGGCAGGTGGTAAGTTCAAGTTTGGACATGGAAGGTTACTTCAGAATTAATATTTTGCAAGAAAAGTGGGAACTCATAGAAAGTGTAGACAAAAAAGTGTGAAGCATGTCCACCAGTTCCTCAGTGAGGAAGACCCTAAAGTATGCTTTGACTTATGACAAATGCATTGTTAAATATAGTTCATTTTGCTGACTGAAATTTTAATTACTGCAAAACAGCTCTTTTATCTAACAAAATTCTTTAATTTAACCTCCCCTGAAATTTATTTCAATTGGGTAGTGTGCAAAGTGCAGTACAGAGACTACAAGAGGGGCTTGAGGGGCTAGACAAATCTTCTATTAAAATTTTGTGCTTTGAATATTATAACTTTAAATAACTTTGAAATATTTTAACAATGTGAAGGCTCTCTCAAGGCTTATATATGAAAGACACCTTCATGACAAATTAATAAAAGGAAAACTAGTACAGTGTGATTGTCTAGAGTCAAGTTTATGCTGCCATCTTAGTAGAGCATACAACATCTGGTAAATGTGTCATCGAGTAGTACATATCCACTCTTCTGGATTTGAAATAAAGCCAGTGCCCTCCTGTCCATCTGCTAACTAGGAATATGAAAGCAAAACCTCTCCTGCATGCCAGTGGCAACAAAGGCTCAGAAACTTTTGTCCTGGGCTAGCTTCATTCTGAAGAATGAAGAGGACCTATAAAAACCTTCTTTAACAGGTTCAGTGTCCAATGTTAACTTTACGATTTATTTTCCTGATCTGAGAAAAATCTAATATACTATGCTGGTTCATATCTTTTACTTTCCATTCTGTTTTTGCTTTTAATTTTTTTCCAACAGTCCTATTTTTGCATTCTATTGCTTCTGATAATAAACTTAAACCCTAAGATAGAAACATATGCCATACCAAATATTACTTCCCCTAGCAATATTGGTGGAAGAAAAGAGGAAAAGCCTGTATTAGCATTGTGCCTGAGAGTCCCTCCTTGGGCCTGACAATATGAACACCTGGACAAAACTTATCTATGGTAGAAGAGAATGAGATGGTCCCATAAGGTGAAGTAAGGGAAATGGACAGAGATATAAACTGGGGAAGATCTGAGTTTTCAATGTCGTCTACTCTGAGATTCTCGTTTTCCTTTGAATAATCTAAGCTAATCTTCATAATTTGAAGAGATATTTTGTTTCCAAGGCCCAGATTCCCACCCGTGACTGTATACTCTCTTTTGACATGAACTGAGTTCTGATTCAGCCATCTAATATCTAAGTGATTTAATCTCTCAAAAATTTAATTTTTCCTCTCTAAAGGAGGAATACAATTTCCTACTACAGAGACTTGTAGGAATCAGAACAGATAATGCTTATGGAAACATTTTGAAAACTTCACAGTACTAGAGAAATGTCAATTCATATTATAAAATTATAAACTATATTAAGTTATGCCATCTCTGAATCTTTTAATTAAGTTACTACAAAATTTAATCAACATGTTTTAGTCAATAATATCTCAGAAAAGTATATATAAGAGTCAATTCATATGTCAGGTGGCAGCTTTTAATCTAAATTAAAATAAATAATCTTGGTGAATTAAATCAGCCTTTCTTCAATAACAATGATGATGATCACTAAGATAAAATTAGCTTACATTTCAAATAACACTTTAAATTTTCAAAATCATTTCACATATTTTACCTTATTTAGCATATTTCAATGTCTTGGGAAATGGATTACATTTATTTTTCTAGTTAATGTCAATCTACTTTACTGTGAAAATTTTAGTAATAAGTATTCTAGATGACAAAGCTTTATGCAGTTTATTACAAAGCTCACCAAAATGGTAAATATGGAATATTTATTCAAATTTTCTTTTGAATCCCTTCTTTTCACCTATATTAAAGACTGTTTAATATCACAGAATATTGGTATATTCTCCATATTCATGAAAATAAAATTAAGAGTAACTACTCACTCTATAGGTAGGATTGCACATGTATATACAGCTCTTTATTATTAACATGAAATAAAATTCCATACAGCATAAATATTTATGTATTTAATCATTTCTTACTAAACCTGACACTATAAGATGATATTTATACATTTACATGCTCAACCTCATGTTTATTTTTATTTATGTTGGCAGATACTTGACAGCTGAAACTATAGTGATTAATCATACAATAAGTCAGTAGATACTTATTATTACTAAATATTATGATTTAGTTTACAGCTCTAAATATTATATTTGCAATTAATACTTATAAATAATAAAATGTCAGTAAATGCTGCAGAGCCCACTATGACTAGAGATGATTGGAGGTTGAAGAAATTTTTTTGTATGAATCAAAAAGCTGAATTATTTACTCTAACAATGTAATATTTTATGGGGGTCATGAAAACATTTTAATTGAATCACTTTGACTAATAACATTAAATTTATATAAATCTTAAGAGACAATTCATAGAAGGAAGTCAGAAGAAAAAATCAGACAACTGAACACTATGAACAAAAAATATATTAGGATATGAGCAAAGGGACAGGAACTATTATAGCAAAGCTATGAAATTAAATGTATATATTATATGAATTTACATGGTGATAAATCTGATCTCTATATAAGCCCCTAGCAATTCTAAAATAGTTTGCCTAAGCCAGTTCCTTATAGCCAATAACATTTCTCAGAAATAACTCCTTTCCACATTTATATGAATCACAGAGGCCTATTTTATGAGGACACATAATCAGGCAAAATAAAATGTTACATAAAATGGGAAAAAATTATGATTTGTTTTTAGAAGTGTGTTACTTAATGAGCCACAGCAGAGTAATTCTTTTATCATGGCTTAAAATTAAACAGACATAAGCATAGCTGGTGATTTATATTTCCCCTTATTTGACTTTTTATACATACGCAATATTATTTTTAGGCTCATTTGTATTCATGTTAGTTAGATTGCAATTTAAAGTCTGGAAGGTTTGATTTCATTAAATATTTTTTGCTTCAATCAAAAAGTCTGTACACACATGAATATTTCAAAACCAGTTTCCATTTATTTTAAGACTTTCAACATTCAATTATTAAGTATTATAGTGAGGAAAATGTACAAACAAGATCTAACAGAAAAATTCTTAAACAAGTTTATTGAAGAAGCTGGACTTAGGAAGGAACTAAAGCCCCAAATGAATCAATTTTATTTTTTACCACTCTCTTTCACACATGCTACTATGAATCCACATGTTTTGTTCATGGAAAAAAATCTTGGGAAGATTCCTACCATTGGTAGAAATTGTTAGGCATTTTAATTTGCCACATTAACACTTTTATCTCTTCTAACTAGACTTGACACGTTTAGAAAGTGTAAAGGAACTAAAAAAGAAAAGAGTATGCATAATCCTTTCTTTCCACAATTCATACCATAATCCCCCTCACTCCCTGCCACTGTGCTGGCTCACGGTTAGAGAAATAGGGAACTTAAGGTGCAAAGAAGGCATTACTTAATGCAGCTATAACTTGAATTGGTACCCTTTCTCATTGGATGTTTCTGTGAGCTATTGTGGACAAGGACTACCCTTTTCAAGATAAAACAGCCACCTGATTTTCTCTAGTGTCCAATCTGACAGGTTAGGATACATCTTTAGAATGTGTAGGCCACTGTATCATTCTCAGATTTGTGGGCCTTGTTAAAAAGTCTAGTTTACCATAAAAAGTCCCACTAGCATCCTATACTCTCTACAATTTTGTATTTGAAGAGACTACATTAGGGAACCAACATTTTTTAAGAAAACATTTATAGTTTTTATTCTTGCAAAAGGAGAATTCAAGCCAAGGTGGCACACATTCATGATTTGGTGTCTTTTCAAACTACAAACACATCGCAATGTAAAAGGTGTGAATAAAAACAATCCCATAGACATATCCAGCCTCAAAACATGATGAAATCTCAATGAAAACCAGAAAAGAAATGCAAACAGCAACTGAGGCTAAAGGTTTAAGTCCACAGTTTGAAAGTGTTACGGTCCCGATATGAAGTATCCCACTGAAAAGGCCATGTTAATTCAGGAATATCTAGAGGTGGAATATTAGATTTATGAGTGTGTTAACCATTTTGGTGAATTAATCCATTTGACGGATCAATAATTTGAAAGGGTGGTAATTTAGGAAGGTAGGTGTGGCTGGTGGTAGGTCACAAAGGGGTGTGCTGTTGGAGATTATATTTTGCCATGGTTCCGTTGTTCTTCCTCTCTTGGATTCTAGGTTGCTGTAAATGACAGCTTTCCTCCACCGTGATGTTTTTGCCTCCTTACAGATCCAGAGTAATGGAGCTGGCTGACAATGGACTGAACCTCTGAAAACCTGAACCCAAAATAAATTCTTACTCCTCTAAGCTGTATTTGTCAGGTATTTTCATCACATAAAGATCTGACTAACATAGAAAGTGAACAAATGTGGTCTTTTCAGCCCCTTATGGAAAAAGAGTGAGTTAAAACGTTTCCCATGAGTTAGTAGACCTGAAACAGCTCTGCTCTCTGCTTGAAACCAGGGACAGGTAAAGCTCCCTTGTTGACTGAAAGGTTAAGAAAGAAAAATAAATAACAATAGCACAAAATACTCACAGTTGAAGCTATTTGGGGAGTTAGCTTTACAAAAGGACCAGGGCTTAAGTACAGATTGTTTTTAACCAGTAATTAAACCAACCTACCCAAAAGCTCTGTGACAGGAATAATGCATCTCCAAACTAATGTGGATGAGGCAATAGGCAAGACAACTACAAAAACACTCACAGATGGTTGAAGAGAGAGTCTCGTAGTTTGGACTGTCACTCAGAATAAGCCTTTAAACCTAAATACCTAAACAAATGGTCTAGTATACAGAGGGAAATAACAAGCAGCAATCTTAAAATTGGAACTCTAGTTTACTTTAAATTCATCTTACAAAAAAATAAGTGTGCTTAGTATATAATCATTTCCACTTCAAAAGCATGTATCAGCAGATATGGACAAAAATCAGGTGATATGAAAAACAAGCAATGATAAATCTTAGAAATTAATAATTGTCATTAAGATATAAGCCTCAATAGATAAGAAATAATATAGATAGGATACTGGCTAAAGAGAGAAATATTGAATTGGATGATAATATTCAACAACTCACCAAGTTTTACAGGTAAATTTCACCATCTCTTCAGTTCTCTGTTACCACAAAAATGTTTTATAGATTAAAAAGAAAGTAGGAAAGCTGTTCAATTTACTTCATCAACTTCACATAAATTTGATAATAAGACCAATAAGAACTTTATGATAAAAATTCATAACTCAATCTCCATGAACATATGTGAAAAAACTTACACAGATATTAGTCATTAAAGTAAAAAATATGTTTATGTTTTAACAACATAAAATTTTTGTAGGGAAAAACAAAGGATTGCCCTGGATGTGAAAGGCAACTTCATTCTCACATAATCTAATCTTACCATTTATAAATTAGCAGATTATAGCTATCAGCCATCTATAATCACAGTAGAGTGATGATTAAAAATTTATTCATGGGAAACAATCTGTTACAACAAGTATCAAAAGAAATGTCTTTAAATTTACTTTTTTTTTGCCCCCCAAACCCATACTCTTCCTATCCTTTTGCCTGCTTTATTTCAGTCGATGAAACATAATCATACAATGTGATATATATTTTACTTAGTTAATACATCTTTCTCTACTAGAATATAAACTAGAACATGCTATTTGGTGTATTCATTGTTGTGTCTTTCATACCAACAAGTATCTTTAGCATTCCTTAGTACCCTCTTCCTGATCCAGCTGTCTTATGTTCAATAAGATAATGCTACTCCAGGTGTAACCTGAGAGTGAGGCCTTCTGGCAGACTCTTCATTGCTTTTTTTGAAACAAAGAAAATGCATAAATAAAGAAAAAAATTAGAAATTGTTTATATTCCTAAATTATAATAAAGGTTATAATCTGTGGAACAAAACAATGAAAAACAGGGTTTCGATTAAATGTCATGTTATTTAAATTTTATAGTAATTAATTTTTATTTTATTTTTCAAAAAAAATCTGTAGATATTAAAACTATTTTAAAGAAAGTTTCCTTCACTACAAGTAGTTTGAGAAGTACCATATTAGACAACACAGAACATTGTGTTACTTTTAATTTCTTGGTTTCCACACTAGACATTTTGAGCAAAAGTAAAATCAATCTCTCTCTTTATCTCTCTCTCTCTCTCTTTTCCCATATTAAAGAAATTTAATTGGGAGACCATTAGTCTGAGATAGCTCCAGCACCGTGGGCCTCTTTTGTAAGCAAACAGAAACCCAGCTCACTGCAACTGGCCATATTTTAAGTCAGTCACAAATTTAACTAGGGACTTTCCACTGGAATGGTCCAAATAAGGCTACTATTCCTCTTAACCAATCAAATATTTTCTTTGCCTTGCTTCTGAATTTACCCTATAAAAAATTTCCCCTCCTCCTGCCCTTTGTCAGAGTCTCAAACCACTTGCAATCTAGAGCAGCTAAGTTCATGAATTAGTAATGCCTGAATAAACTCTTCAATATTTTTATTAGAGCCTTATAGTTATACATAGTAGTTGGGTTCACATGGACAAAATCTTGCATGCATGAACTTGATTTCAGTCTCCATATTCCCTTGCTTCCCCACCTCCCCCTTCTAACTCTCTCCCTCTATTCTCCTTTTTCTACTCTACTTATATTCATTTAGCTCATTTCTTTATTTTATTTATTTATTTTTTTAAAGAAAGAGAGAGAGAATTTTTTAATATTTATTTTTTAGTTTTCGGTGGACACAACATCTTTATTTTATTTGTTTGTGGTGCTGAGGATCAAACCCAGAGCCCCACGCATGCCAGGCGAGCACCCTACCGCTTGAGCCACATCCCCAGCCCTCATTTCTTTATTTTTTATTGGTTCTTTGTATTATACATAAAGGTGAAAGTCCCTGTGGTATATTTTCATATGCACATAACTATAACAGCTCAGATATATAAATTCATTCCACATTTTCTAACCTTTCTTGTCATTCATTCCTCCCTCCCTTTCATCTCCTTCATCTCCTCCACTGATCGTCCCTATATCTTTAAGATATGTGATCCTCCCCTCTTTCTTTCCATTATTTTGCTCTAGCTTCCATATATGAGAGGAAAAATTCAAACCTTCATTTCTGAGACTGGCTTTTTCAGTAGCATGATGAAATCCTAAATATTTTATGTGCCTCAACTTATCAGCTAGTACCTATGCACATAACACAAATTTGTAAAAATATGAATAGGGGTGATTTCTACCTTCTTTTAGGATCATCTTATTCAAATAAAAATGTAAAATTATTTCCAATAACTTTTATAATATATGTAAAAGACATTGGTTGGGTAGATTCCACTGAACTTCACTGTGTAACCAGAAGGTTGATCTCATTATTAGAATTAGAAAACCAGGAGCAATAGAATTTTAAAGGGAAAAAGACCTATTTTATTTTATGATTTAAATGAAAATAATGGTATATTAAAATAAAGATTAGAAATCCTGTGAAGTATGTGAAAAGTATACCCAACAAAACACTATCAAAAGAAGTGGGGAAGTCCTCACTTGCAAAGATTTATGGTGCAGTAATATAGCTGTTTAGGGGGATTGATTTTGTGCCATCAATATCAATTCCTAAAAGTTATTTTGGGTTGCATTGTGAAGCAAAGAGTTTTAGTAATGGAAATACTCAAAAATAAATGGAAGACTCCATGTCTTTGGGTGAAAGTGTTGACTAAATGCTATTTTAAGGCCCTTTCAAGTCTGAGCTCTTATGAACTATATAAGGACTGAATGAATGATAATGGATAAATTGGATGATAGCTAGAATTTGCTGTCCAGTCATATTAAAAATCAGCATGGTGCTAGAAGATAACTACAATTTAGAAAAAGAAACAAGAGAAGGCAGCTGGCATTTATTAGGATTCTACTCTACCACATATGGAGATTTTTTTTTTTGAGACTTCTAGCAGTCTGGCAATGTAGATATATCCTATTTTCTAGTTGAGAAAAATGAGGCTAGGTACTTCCTTATCAATGGAGATATTTACCTAAGACCCCTATTGCATGTTTGAAACCAAGGATAATACTGAACCCCATATACACTATAGGTTTTCCTATTCATTCTTATCATAGATCTTTGAAAACTCAGCATATGGTGTTTCTTTCCTTACTAAACTTGAGAACTTTTAACTATTCACTTAAAGAAATTCAGCTTACTGTTTCTATTTTACATGCTTGAATTGTTAGCATCATTACTCTTGCTTTTTGGGGCCAATAGAATAAGACCTACCTGAACACAAGGGCTGTGACAGTGTAAAAGTCAATCTGATTATCAAGGTGTCTACTAAGTAACTAACAGGTGGGTAGCATATGCAGCTTGGATACCTTGTACAGAGATAACTCCTCCCAATGGGGTAGAGCAAGACAGCAAGAGATTTAATCACACTACTCAGAATGGCACACAATTTAAAACTTAAAAATTATTTATTTCTAAAATTTTCCACTCAGAAAAATATTTAAACTTTTTCCTAGAGAATGCAACTGTTCATTCAAACATACTCAATGTGATTCTAAAACAGAGATTAAGTTTTAAACAATAATAACCTAAAATGGTTGGTATTAAAGCCAGAGTAAGAAAAAACTAATGGAAGCAATGTAACATGTGAGGAATCTTGGTGCAGTAAATTGATCACGTAATCATGATAGCTGAGAAGAGATGAAGGATAGAAAAACAATCTTAATTGTATAGCATAATTGTTTCATGTTTTGAGAAAACATATAACTAAGCAAACTGAAAACACAAAGATGCTGACAGAATTTGAATGACCCAGGAGCTCAAGATCTTATAATATAATGGAATTGTTTGCTTTAAAATGCAACTTGAAATGTAAAATTTCAAACTACCTAAACAGGTAATTCATTTATCATCTTGAATACTAAAACCTGCCTTGAGTCTTGGGCCTCTGAATTAAAACCTCATTTAACTGAAGATACCATCCTGGCCAATACAGTATGACTTCTAATGATGACTTCAGGAAATGCACTTCAACAAGGATATATTCTTCTAAGCATTGGCCATAGTGAAATACCTGAGAAATTAGTACTTTAGTCTCACAAATAAATAAAAATGAAGAACATCTTAGAAAAGAACTTTCAACAACTATCTTATTTTTGTGCCACAGATTTTGCTGGATTTCTCCAAAATTGTAGCTTATTCTCCTCTAATGCATACAATCTATTCAACTGTCACTTACCTATCCTATTTTGGGTTCTGTTACTTTTTAGCTAAGGCCCATAAAATACTCATAGTAAATTTTTTTCCTAGTCAAAAGTAGAATTAATTTTATTAAAATATTCTTTATAATTCTGTGTTACAAAATTTAGAAGAAAGACTAATATTGTCATTTTACCATCACTGTTAAATTCTAGGAGCAGTATTTATTTACACTCATTATAAATTGATTCTGGAAATGGAATCTGCTATATACTTAATATCAGTGTAAATACTGAAAGAAAACTCAATTTCCCAGGTCTTTCCCTGTGACACTGAAAGTCAAAATTTCTGAGAAAGTCATATTCCTCACTGTCATTACTAAACAAAATCAGAAAATAACAATAAATTATTAGTAGAACATTCTTGGAAATATTTAGATAAAAAAAACTAACAATTATACAACATAAGCACATTGAAGCCCTTCTTTTTCCTTTGAAATGATGTAAATTAAAAATCATATCCCCATCTAAGCAAAATTTGCCTTAATACAATATAATTTTCAGATTCCTAAAAATGCATGTATAAACATTGTTTGCACTTCATACTGAACAAAAAATAAACTAGCAAAATTTATGACAGCCATCAAAAACATGTCAATTATATTTGGGAGGTATGTTGTATACTTGGAAAACTAAGCACTCCTTATCTTTATGTGGGCTTGCCTTTAACACAATACTAACCATGAGCATCTTAGTAGTTACAAAGAGATACTGCTTCATAGTATTTATCAACATAATTTATAAAAAGTCATTTGACAAGCTGAATTTATTCATCCTCAATGCATATCAACAGGTATCAATAGAAAAATGTATATTTATTTTATTAAAGTTAATATCTATCTAAGACACCTTTTGTTTCATTTTCAAACAGAATAAAAACAGTAATTATATAATTCGAATTTGAAATTGTTCAGTTAATCACTCAGACAAAAATTCCTATATTTCCTAGGCAATTACTCCTGAATTAGGCTTTAAATGAAATCACACCAAAAGACTGAAAAAATTATTGGGAAGTAACCATCTTGTGGCTATGACAAGAAACAAAAAGGTTTTCAAAAGATAAAATTTTATGCATAAAATGAGAGAGATAATAATTTATCTTTTATGGATGAAAGAAACATAAATGTGTAGAACCATTTAAAAAGAAAGTGAAGAAAAAGATTTTGTTGTTATGGCTTATTATTGCTATCTATTTAGGCTGAAAACTTCCCAACATTTAAAATCTGATCTTCTTACCTCCAGATTGTTTAAAAATTATGGAAATCTTAAGGTAAATGCTAGTTAAAGTAACTCTGTCCTATGGAACTCTCTGGGATGAGAAGAATATTCTATACTTCTTCATCCCTCAATGAGATAGTCAAAAGCTTCAAGGGGCTATTGAATATTTAAAATGCAGAGAGTACAACTAAGAAACTAAATTTTAAGTTTTATTTAATTTGAGTCTATTTAAATTTGATATTCACATATGGCTAGTATTGTAGATATGGGTTATAAAGCTTTCTGTTTCTGTTCCTTGGTTCCATCTAGGTCTCTGATATTTTCAAGGGAGTATAGTCAGAAAGAGTGGAAATTTAAGTGGCCCAAGGACAGCATTTTTCTAACTTAAATACATGATGAAATTGATTCTCACATTGAATTCCAGATAACCCTGAAGTGGATTAATATGATCTTACAGAAATCAATTATAGACCCAGGACAGACCAAAATCAGGTGGAACCTTTGCATATTTGAGTGCTCTCAAAACAGTATTCCCCTCAACAGGATCCCCCAAGACTAGTGAGACTGTTCATATTTCCTAAGGCCTGTTTCTCTTGTGCAATTTCATGGTGGACAAATGGAATTGTCTTTCCTCTCCTCCTACATAGCTGAGATTTCTACCCAACTGTTAGTGATGTTCTTGGGCATCTGTGCTAGGATGTCACTGTCTCCAGTGAGACTTGTTACCACTTCTACTTTTCTTCCCCATGGTTGTAAACAAATCAGTTCTCACCTTGGCTATCTTTTTTCATGTTTTGCTTTTTAAAATATTCTCTCCTTGCCATTATAACCTACTCTCTTGGTATCAATTGTTAACTCCACCCTAATCTCAACTCCAACTTTTTCCATAGTTCTGGGCTAGGATTTCTAACAGCTACACCTTTCACTCTGAATGCCTCATCAACAGTTCCAATTTGAAGCCTTTCATTAAAACTTCACTCACTCCAACAACTACAGCAACAATAGCAACACCACCACAAAACCCTTTAATAGTTGCTTCCTATTTCATAAATGACTCTAGTCACCCATAATCAAAATGCAAAGTATCTTTGACTCACTCCTTTCCATTAAAGTGCCTAAATTAAAAACTCATATTCAGGAAATGGTAGAGATACATTTCATCCCTGATGCTACCATTTACTGCATAATGTAGGTATATTGCTAAAATAGTCCAGACTTTAATTCTTCAAAACACACACACATACACACACACACACACAATGAATTACATTGATACAGATAGTTCTAAGTACTTAATGGTAATTAACACATTTCATCATTACAACAATTCTATGAAATAGATACTACCATTATTTTTTTCTATAGATGAGAAAATGGAAAAACAGAGTTTAATAAATTGCCAAAAGTCAAACTAATAAGTAGCTGACATTCAAACCCAGACAGTCTGGCTCCAAGACTGTAACCACCATATGCACTATCTTCCTAATAAAAAACTTGACCTCATAATTTGTTGTGAAGATAAAAATAATGTCTATAAAATACTTGTCAATATTTGCTGCTATTATTATCATAAATTTCTATATTACAAAAGTCAGAAGTAACTTTCAAACATAAATTCCTATAGCACTTACTCTTACATCACATGAATTATACACTGCTTTTTATTATAGTAGTTGTCAAATCTTGTCTTACTACACTATGTGGGTAATAAACTGTTTGAAGCTACGGGTGGGGTATAAAACTACTCTATGTTCAATAAATATTAGTAGAATTAATATATGTCAAGGACTTTTAAAATTTATTATTGGTACTCATATCCATTTCACAATCTCTTAGAGTCTGGTCTTTTGTTACATTATAGTTTTTGGATGTGTGCTCACTGTGACAATTCATGCTTCAGTTTTTGATATCTTTGCTTGAACCCATGCTCCCTATAACACACTATTTTCAAGTTCTCATTTACATGTTTGTGAGCCTGGCCTACTCCTATCGCCTTCTACATTCTACCTCTGACCTTGGTCTCAGCTTCCCAGTACAATTTTTCTGTCCATACTTGTTCTAGAATGTGCTGGAGGCCTCAAGGATTACATGCACATGCCATGCTTAAAGATTATCTGCACAGGCACCTAGATTGTATGTTAGGAACTTGTGTGGAGTTCCTGGGAAAACATCACTATGTTGGAATGTTATTTCCATAGTTTCCAAGGAGGTAGATTTTTTTTATTATTTTTTAAATCAACAGGGAGGAACTGAGCTCTTCTTTAAGAAAGACTGCTTTTTATGTTTTTAAATGATACTCCCAATTCTCAAAAGCAATTATGAAATGAAAAGTTATTTTCAATATTTACATTAAAATGCTGCTTAACAAACAATGTGTATAATATGGATCAATTGATGCATGCAAAAAATGTGTACATGTGCAGAAGAATATATGCTCTGTATCAAAATATGTATAGTTTATATTCAAAACAGAGATTATGAATAATTTACTTCTTATTTATCTGTCTTCTTCATGTTTTATAATAAACATTTATTATTTGTACAACAAAGACATTATTTAAAAATCTGTTGAGTGACAACATTTTCATTAATGCTTTTTTATTGTCTCCAGTGCCGCATTATTAGCAACATCTGGCAGCATTTTGTATCAGTAATCTGAAAAACTAAGTTTCTCTTGCATGTTTTATTTCTTAACATTTTACCTAAAGTTTATTTCTCAATCTAATCTTTTATTATTTCATTTTGGCATCAGTTATGCAGATCATTGGTGATTAAAATGGATGCTTTTAAAGTATTCTAAATTTCAAGGACAGTATTTGTTCAATTTTTAGTCAATTCTACATCTTTCTTAGGCAACTAGGTTTTGCTAGAGCCGTTAGCTAAAACAAGTTTTACTGTACACGCGCAGGGCAGGCTTTTTACATGGTCTATCCAAAAGACAGAATGCTCTTAAAAACAAGCTAAGTCATTTTGTTTTTACGGTCTTTTTAAAGAACAAAGTTGCCATTTCCTTTGGAGGAAAAATAAACTTTCAGGTGGCATGTAGCAATTAACAAAACAAATGACATGGTGTCTATGTACCAATAATGCAAAAAAAAAAAATCTAACCCCATAAAGAATTATGAAAACAAACTATAATAAACTTTTATACAATAAATGTTCTCTTTAAACCATTGCTTATTAGCATGTTAGTACAGCAACACAGTTACACATGTACCCATATAAAATCAAACCGGTTTGTTTTCTATAGTGAAGTCATGTTGATGGGTGGAGTTTCAGCCCAGAGCACTGACCAAACATGAATAATTTTAGAAGGAGCTATTGATGGTGAAAATCTTCCTGGGTTTTCATGAAGACAACCTTGGTGGACAGAAACAAAAGAGACTGTACCAAAGTTTAGATGATCTGGAACATGAAGGCAGGCAATGAAAGCACTGCTTGAACATATTTATGTCAGGAAAAATGTGTATGAAGAAAAAAAATTTTAATGGGATATTCAAAATTGTGTGGGTGGGGGAAATAACTCAGTAGTAGAGCACTTGCCCAGCATGGATGTAGCCCTGCGTTCAGTCCACAAAACCACACTCACTCACAAATTATGTTAACATGGTTATGTCTCTCTGTGGTGTTATTGTAAGAGGTTTGCAGTTCACCTCTTGCTACCAGCTTCACCACTGGCACTCTTTGATCTAGGAATTAAGACTAGTGCTATCTAATCTGTAGAAATTAGGGGGATCTGCAGCCTAGAACTGCTGAACTGAGGCTTCTGAAAGAAGTCTGACATTAAATAGCTTTAAACACATCCAAGAATTTCTATCTTACAATAAAGTGTGGATTAATGTATTCTATGCCATAATTTTTTAAATAAGCTCATACACTAAATATCTAATATGAAGAAAGCACAAAGGTGTCAATACTTGGTTTATAACTATTCCATAATATGCAGCAGAGTGGCTTAGAGTTAGAAGACCCAGTGTTCAACTCTGTGTCACTTTTTAACATCATAACTTTGCTGGTCACAATGTTTGCTTAAGTTGGAAATTTTTAACATTGAATTTTTGTCATTAGTATTTTGGAGGGGTTGATGAGAAGGTGAAATAGTCAAATATGAAAATGTTCATTAAACTGAAAATGTGTATATAGTAAATAGTTGGTGATATTATTGATCCTATTTCTCTGATAGTAGTTAAGGAAAGTGAAGAAGTGGTTATCTAGAATTTAGACTTGTGTCTAAACTACTTTAACACATTTATATTTGGATCACAAAGCTCATTTTTGTGATTGTATATTTATAGTGCAGCATTTAGTTGAATTTCTTATTATTTACATCAAATTTCTGTCTCTACATCTTGAAAATTCAAACAACAATGCCACCAGAAAAAGCAACAATCACCACCCATTACTGAGAACTTACTATGTGTCTGAGATGATGATTGATGCTCTAAGTTCTCCAGTATTTCCACAATGACCAGCTAAGACATTGCTATGGATTATGTTCCCCTCTTCTAAATTAATATATTTAATTCTGCCCCCCCACACAAGTGGTGTTATTAGGAGGTGGGGGTCTTTGGCAGGCAGTTAGGTCATAAGTGTGGTACCTCATGAATGAGATTTGGACCTTTCTACCATGTTTGGGAGGGCACAGCAAGAAAACACCATCTATGATCCAGGAAGCTAGCCCTGACCAGACACTAAATCTGCTAACTCCTTGATCTTGCACTTTGCTGCTTCCAACAATGTGAGCAATAAATTTCTCTTGTTTATAAGCTACCCGGTTTATGTCATTTTTATATAGAAGCCCAAACAGACTAAGATAGATGTTGAGTGCTAGTGTTAATTAACTTTGCTGGAAGCACACATAGAGTTGCTCATTTGCCTCACTTTCCACATTATTTTTCTGACTCTATCAATTCTTATCTTTTCTATTTTTGTGTAATTAATTATATGGTTACTAAGAACCACCTGTATGTTGCATGATTCCTAGGATCTTGTTAACTTTTTTTTTTTTTTTTTTTGGTATGAAGGATTGAATCAACAGGTGCTTAACCACTGAGCACACCCCCAGCACTTTTTTTGAGAAAGGGTTTCACTGAGTTGCAGAGGCTGGTTTTGAACATTCCATTCCCCTGCCTCAGTCTCTTGAACCACTGGGATTACATGGATAGGCCACCATTCCTGGCTTGTTAGCTTTTTTTTTTAGAATTTTTTTTATTGTGATACAAACACATACAAAACATATTATAACATTTCTCATTTTGGGCTATTGTCAGATACTCATATAACTGGAATCCTAAAGTATCTGTCCCAGTGTTTCTGGTAAACTTTACTTAGACTCATATCCTTGAGGCTCATCCTTGCTATAGCATGTATTAGAATTTCATTCGAATTTCATTCCTTCCTGAAGGCTGAAGAAATACCCCAGTATTGTGAATATACCACATTTTTTTTCCCAAAGAACATTTGGGTTACTTCCACATTTTGGCCATTGTGAATAATGCTGCTATGAGCACAGGTATATAAGTATCCTATTTAAATTATCCTATTAAATTATTACATATCCTGAATGCTAGCCTTTTGTTGTTATAACAGGATATTGGAATTGCATCTCTTAGGAATAGGATTCAATAATTTCTTCCTTGACCCCTTTAATAACACCAGCTTGAATTCCATCATCTAATAAAATTTAAAAATGTTATTTCTTAATGTATTATGCTGCTCACACTACAAAGATTTCACTGGCTTATAGTCAGTCTTCTCTCTACCATACTTGCAATTTAGAAGCTGAGATAGTGTCTGAACTACATGGTTATAAAAATTACTTTCATTACAAAACACACTATGACTTATCTTTAATATACATTGAAAGTTTGAAAAGATTTCAAATTTCAGAGAAAAGAGGAATTTTCAGAAAGAGAATCAATATGCTATGTCTGAATTGATAGCATGCATAAATAGCCACCAGCATCAATTTCAGCTAATAACAGTAATTCTGATTCTAATGTGTAATGCAAATTTTAGATTTTTTTAATAAGGGCAAAATTGTTTAATGAACAATTTGAAAAAGATGACCTATCACCTCTGATACTCAGTATATGTTTCAACAAACAAGAAAAATTCTAACCACAATTCACAAAAAAAGGAACCACAACCACAATTATCAAAATCAGAAAGTTAATACTGATGTTAACTCATATGTTAACCTTAATAGGTTGCCTGGTTCTCTGCAATTCACAAATAATAGAGATCAAACATTACTACAATTCAGGCAAAGCTTAGATTCCGAGAATCAGAATTAGGAACCATCTACTAACATAAGCCAAGTGACTAATTTCTTTCAGAAGCAGCATCTAAGTGAACTCTTTTATCCAACCATAGTTCTAAACACTTCTGTATTTTGCAGAAAAATTTTGTGAATATGAATAATATTTCACACATTTTTACGATTTAGCATGCCACTAAGGAATGTAACAGAACTCATAAATCATGTAAAAATATTTACAGGAGAAGAATGACATGACAGAATTCAAATATATAAAATATAATTTGTTCTAATAATTTAGAAAGCAGTGGGTATTTTCATGGCCTATTTTCTCTGCAACAGGCTTAAAACACTATTAAATTTATCTGGAGTCCTTGCCCTTTTATGTCCTCATAGTTTACATGTGCTGTTGCATGATGTGAAATTGATGCTGAATTTGATGTATTTCCCTTCTATTCCAGGCCTGGTTCCAGGTAATACAAAAAGGCAAAAGTAAATAACCCCAGCATTTCTTTAATATCATATTTTTTTCTCTTCCCCACACTCAACTGAATTTTATTAGAGAATAATTCACAAATTTCTTATTTATTTTATCCTTCATGAAAACTTCAAGGTAACACATTTCATGGATTCATATATTATATTGCTTTTATGGAAATGTCAAAATTCTCTCTTCATTGAAGTCAAGTTTCTAGAGTGTGAGTATTTTAGATTTGTGCCCTGAAATTTACTCTGTGACACTTATTTGCTGGACTCTAAGTGCTACATATTCTACTAAATAATTTACACATTCAGTTTTAACTATTTAAAATTGTGGATGCTTGTTTTTAATCTAATGAGAGCAAATTCATAAGGTCATCCTGAGATATTCAGCTCAAATACTCCTCCTCAGAGAACCACAAAAAGCTGCTATGACTGATACTTTACAGTAACAAAACTGAAGCTCTGAGCTGTTTAACGTCCTGCCCAAAGTTACTCACATAGTAAGCAAAAACCAAACAAGTAAATAAAGGCTATTTTACGCTAAAAGCCACTGAATGGGCTACTTTATTCCATTTTAACAAGATAATGTACAGAGAAGTGTACTCCATGGGCATTTGCTTCCTCTCTGGATTCCTTTCCTTTGACAACATACTGAAGGGTTATAGTTACTCAAAGTATGGCCTGATCATAAACCGCATCATAGCATCACCTAAGAACTCTTAAACACACAGACTCTCAGGCTCTATTCCAGGCATACTGAATCTGAATCTGCATTTTTAACAAGATTCCCATGTTACTGTGTTTTATATACTCTTTGATAAAAAAAAGATTCATTTTAAATTTTGGAGATTTAATGAGCATATGAAAAACAACCTACATTCAAATATGTAAAAAGAAGATAACTGTATAGGTTATAAAAGTGTCATGGTTCAAGGAATCTCACTGTGTTCTGTGAGATAATATCTTATTTGTAATTTTAGTTCTTTTCAAAATGAATCATAGGTGCATGAATCCCTCTGGGTTGTCTCCACACATATCCCTTTAACTCATGCAGTAAAATAGATGTCTATTATGATTCCATCTCCATGAGATTGTGATACAGATAGGCACAAACTGCAGCTTTCCCTTTACTTATAGAACCTTAAGACCTTAGACAACAGTCCCTAACATAGTGACATGAATTATTTCTTGCCACTAGATGGCAGTAATGGCAATTTAATAATAAAAAGCAAGTGCTAGCTTGCCACAGGCCCCTCAAACAATGACTCTTTGAGGGTGAGGGTTTCAGGAACTGCTGGTTTTAATACAGGGAGCAATGACCTAGTGACAAATTAGAGAACAGTTTTCTCTATTGAAATCTATGTTTAAATTTTGTTTTGCATGGTTTTGAAGATTAAAAACAGTCTTGTTTTCCTATTTCTTCCTTGTGGCTTTAAGAATCAGTTCTTATGAAAAATTTTTACTGGCAAATTTGGAAATAGGTATTTATTAAAATAAGGTACTTTGTTAGCATAACTATCTAAATCATTTCATTACTGCAAGTTTTAAGGAGGTCTTTATATTCTTTCTCTATAAAAGACCACTCATTTATAATTTCTAAATGAAGATTGTCAAGATTTTCATGAAAAAAAAATTACATTTCAGGTTGATAAATTCATATTTTAAGTTTTTTTCCTAATAAATATTTAAGAACACAATATTCAAATACCCTATGAAATTATAATAAAATGCTAAAAATCTTTTAGCACATATAAATGAAGTTCTATTGACATTCTATTAAGTGTTTAAATACTACTTTTTGCTTATAGAATGTTTTCATATAAATATTTAACAATTATCTTAAGGAAAGGAAGAGGAAGAAGTTTATAAATCAAAATATAAGTTCCTTTGGGTATATAATTATGCAATCTTATTGTTTTAACATTCTAAGTTATTAGAAATATATTTTAACATTGATCAGAAATGACCTACAATGACCTATGTTAAAAACTTAAAGCTAGACCAGTGCTTCTCAATCTAACTGTGGCAATTTGTCATAAACTACTAATTTTAAATTTATAATACAAATCTAGGGAATATAAGTTTAAAAAACTTCAAATCATCCCTATTGCTTGAATCAACAGACACAGAATAATTGAGTCAAATATTAATACAATTTTCTAAATGCTTGTCCTCAATTTTTGTATTTATGTTTTCTGCTTGGCATCAGGCAGTTCTCAGAAGGTCCTTGCCCCTGTGCCACATTCAAGTAGCACTACTGGACACTCTTTCCCAGCAGAACGGAACTGCATCTTGCTAGGGAGTGAGTTGAGTTCTACAGCAATCCACAGCTACCAAAAACCAGTAAGACCAGTCAGTTTATGCTGGGAAAGGTCCGACTTAAAGAGTTTCTTGACTAATTTAGCAATGATAAGAATATTTATTCCTTTTAAATTTCATTTCTTTGGTCATCCAATCATGGAGCTGTTTTGCACTTGGGTGCATGAGAGTATTTATATTTAAGCTAGGTTTACTGAAGCATGAGATGGGAGCCCACAGCAGATTTTTTTTTTCCCAGCTGGGACTGCTTCAAGTGCTTGCCACAGAGAGTCTTTCACCACTAGTTTACATCCTTCTCTCTGCATCTACCTCCCCAACCAATGGCCCCACTTTCTTCACTGGAGTTGTGCAGATGACCACAGTCAGAGCTAGAAGTTAAATAATGGTCATTTATACTATAAGAAAGAAAACCACAAAGTCAGCTCACACAGTCTAGCAGCTTCTAGACATCAGTTGAGCCACACATGCCCCAGGACAAATGGCCAAACAGCTCTTCCAATACACGCTTCAACACTAAGCCAGTGGCAAAGGGGCCTCAGTTTACAAGTTTGTGTATCAGATATTAATTCTGTCTGGACATTGAGACATTGATTTTCTATGAGACAGTTATTTAATTTCAAGATCATTCCATAAAAGATGTATGAATGAACATATATTGAATATGGACACATACGTATTGTTTGACATGTGTCAAGCTAAAGCTAACTTTCCCAACACGGATTTTTACATCTAAAATCCAAATGACTTCAGCATGAGCTTTTATCAGTTGATTTTATGTAATTTACCTGAGAACAGCTTTAATTTCAGCATTAGATTATTTCACATTTGACCCCAAATTCATTTATCATTAAACTGGAAATGTTTACTAAAACACAAATCTGCATGAAACCATTTTATAGCGAAGAACATTACTAATAAATTTTATGATTTTAAATGTATTTTTCTATAGCTTTCTTCTAATTTAATACATAAAATGGGATATATGTTGAAATTACAGTTTGCTTATGCATCAGATAGGCGAATATGCCAAAATTTCTAAAAGTATATAAATTTAAATACCAGAAATAAAATAGAAAACTGGAATGCTTTATCTGTATTAATATTTCTCCATTTGACTTAATCATTTATTTTTGTTATAAAGAAGTATACTTAAAAATATCAATTAGTATTTGAAACTCAAGCTAAATTAGCACTATTCATCACACTACCAAACAAAAAAAAAAGAAAAAAGAAAAACATCACCCCATAATAAAAACCAAACAATAACAATAACCAAAACAAGGGGGGATAGTAGGGGATAGGAAAGGTAGCAGAATACAACAATTACTAATAGGGCATTATGTAAAATTGTGGATGTGTAACCGACGTGATTCTGTAATCTGCATTTGGGGTAAAATTGGGGGTTCATAACCCACTTCAATCTAATGTATGAAATATGATATGTCAAGAGCTTTGTAATGTTGTGAACAACCAATAAAAAAAAAAACAATAACCAAAACACTACCTAATTCTGTACCATATGAACCTTTTATAAAGAAAGCAGTCCTATGGAAACCAAAGAAGCAAGTAATTACTTGAGTTCATAAAAAACTATTTTCCAACTTTCTTTATACTTCCAAACTAACATTTAATGACTGTATGACTGATTACAAAAGTTTTCAGTAATATAATTATTTTTAGGTGCATATGTGCAGTCAGCAACATTTTTTTGCAAAATCTTTATATTTTTCAAAATAATCATACATATTTATATTGTTTTAAAGTTTAATGTGCTTCTGTTCATGTGGTAATCCATGGATTTCAAAGAGTTCAAGAACTATTATGAAGGGATATATATATATATATATATATATATATATATATATATATATACACACACACACACACACACACACACTTATGTGTGTGTGTGTGTCCCCAATTAGGGTTGAGCACTAAAAGAACACATAATAAATATTATACTAAACAGAACACATTCCATTCTAAAGGATAGCCAATGCTAGAAAAGCAAACTTATAATGAAAATATACATTTGAGGACAAAAATAATCAGAGGGAGAAAACTTGATTAGGAATTAAGTTTTTCAAATAGAAGTAATACAAACAGGTTTACTAAACTATTATTTTTTAAATTTGGGTTTTAATTATAAGATATGCAATAATTTTAAAATGAATAAAACATTAGATGTCATGCATATTCTTAAACAATTCTATGTGACGCAGTATTCTCTAAAATTTTGTACTTTATGTTTAACAAGGAAAGTATAGTTGTAAAACATTTGAGGGGACCATCCTTTTGCTTAAGGGTATCACTTATGACTTTGTATTAAGACAATGATGACAATAATGACAAAGGAAAAGAGGTTAATAGTCATGATTTATGAAGAACTTACTGTATTCCAACATTGTTTAAAAGATTCTATGCATATTATTATAATCTGCTGTGAGGATTAAATAAACCATGAACCAAATGTTATGATATTTATATCATTGTGTCTAAGAGCACACAAGTCCACTTTCTGAAGACTTCAAGAAGTGTTCAACTATTTTCCCACCTTTCTCTTAGCCTGTTTCTTCATACAGCAGAGTAAACTCTTAAAAATGTTTATCAATTCACAGCTTGACCAAAAGCCTGCAATGGCTTCCCATTTTACTTTAAAAGAAGAAGTCAATATTCTCGATATGCTGACCAAGAGCTAACATGGCCTTACCCCAACGTATTGGTCTCTTTGGTATTGTTCAGATTTGCCACATTGCTCTCTCCTTGAAAACTTGATCCTGATCCTTTCCTCCACCTGGGGTGTTCTTTCCCAGATTGTACACCAGAGAGTCCTTTCCCTTGTTTTAGATCTCTTCTTAGACACTACCAACTCAAAAAACCCTTCCCTACTCCAAAATAAAGGAAACTTTCCCCCAGACTCTTATTCAACTTTTTATTCACAAAATATTTGACACTATCAAAAATAGTATGATGTTTTTAATTTTGTTTCATGTTTTTTTTAAATATCTAGTCCTCCCTTGCACCTGCCCCCAGATCGACCACTAGAATGTTGCTGGTACTTGTGTTTGCTACTATATATAATCTGAACCCATAGAAATGTACTTGGTGTTTACTAAGTGTTCAATAAATATTGATAGTTGAATTGGATTATTCTGATCAACTTTCCAACTTTCTCTTCATGCTTCAGTTGAGCTAAATCTGCTTGATCCATATTGTTTACATGGAATCTAGGCTCAATGATAACCACATAACAGACACATACACACACACACACACACACACACACACAATACACACACAGTCTTTTATAAACTTACTTTGAAAAGCATCTCAAAAGAACAATTGAGCTTTGTTGAACTATTGTGTTACAATTTAAATTTCATAAAAGAAAAATCTTTTACCTATGAAAAATTAAAGAAGTAGAAAGTCTATCCACATGGTAGGTACATCAGTATAATATAAGAAATATATAATTATATAGTATATCATATCAATATTAGAATATAATGTATATGTGTATAATGAATAAATAAATCAGATATTTGAAGTACATTAAGAACTATTTTATATAATACAGTTTTTTGAAGACCTATATCATTCTAAAGAAAACTGTTGATAATGTTTTCATTAAGCAATATTATTTATTCTCAAATATGATTTTACTATGTCTAGTTTCTTTAAAAATTTATTCATTTGCATAAGTCCAGGTTTTTTTTTTTTAAGTCCAGGTTTTTATTTTGCTCTCGTTATCTCTAATCTTAATCAATGGACAACCCCAAATACTTTCATAAACATTGGTGGAAGGTTACAAAATCTATACCCTAACCTCTTCCATCCTATTGATACACATGATTTTATAATATGTTTTTCCCCATTAAATGTGCTTTCTGAATAATGCAACCATTGTGCTACAGCAAAACAGCATGTATTCTGCAGTAGGCATTAAAGATAATTTTAGATATGGATAACACAAAATCACAAACAGACCAGTGAAAGAATATTGTCTGCTGAATTACAATTCACATCATAAATCTTTATTTCCTGCTTTAGCACATGTATCAGAATCATTTTCAAGTGGCTATCAGATGTGGAACTAAAAAATCACTAAGACTTACTGTTTAGAGCAATATTGGTACCTCTACTTTAGGCTGCAGACGGACAATGAATACACCGATAATGATTATTAATCATGCTCTTTCATTAAAAGTCAGCATGCTATAATAAGAAATATAATGTATATGAACCTGAAAGAATATCTATGATAAAGAACCTCAAGAGCTACGTGTTTGGTAGTTTGTCTATGAAAACAAAGCACATAAGCAAAAACATGCCTTCTTTGACAAAAGAGATGTCCAAATGTATATCTGTGTTTTCTGAAGTTGAAGGCTTTCATGAGTGAAATGGAGGGGCACATGGCACACTCTGACACTGGCCACCTCAGGGAGGGGAGGAGTGAAGGAGGAAATGATGAACAACTTTCTCCTTGTATGTGTCTGATTTGAGTTTCACAGAGTATTACTTTAACCATAATTCCATGTAATTATATGTATTTAAATGTCTATATGTACTTACATAATTTATTTATATATGCTTATATAATTTACTTAAATGAATTCTAATTATATTTCACATAATATACAATTAGATGTCTATAAAGTATTTAATGATATATTATTATACACCCATATAATTTTTGTACACATACACACACTTGAATTCACCAGTTGTTTTCAATTTAATGTAGCTTTTCTCTTTAATTTTTCAGGCTATATCAAGTGTACTATTTAATCATCTGTCTTTGGGTAAGAAGTGTTATCAACAATAAGTACATTTTAATTTCAGCAAAGAACATAAATCTGTTTCATTAAAGTAGTACTTTATGAAAATACTGCTTAATAATTTAGCCAAAGCACCCATTTTAGATTATTGTAGTAAGTAATAAGAAAATTACAATATTTCTACTTTGCATCTGATGAATGCAATTTCAGGAGAAAATATATAGCTAATTAAAAATCTTACTATAACTAAAAAACATATTAGGAGTCCTGGTTTGGAAAGAATAATGGATGGTAATATATAAAGATTAGATGTGAGTGTATTGCATCTAACAGAGGTCATCTAACTTCAATAGAGAAACAAAGAACTATTACCACATCTATTTCATTTGGTTTAATAAGTAGATACCCTAACTGACAAAAGTTTAAATTCAGCAAAAGTGTTATCATTTTCAGCACAGTAGAAACAAGTATATGATTGTTATAATAACACTGAATTTGTAAACATTTGCACCAAAAGGGAAAAAAAAAAAACTCTGTAAGGGTAAAGAAAAGGGACACTGAATTAGAAGGGAAATACTTTTGTTGACTTTTCTCAAAACTGGGCCTGTACTGCAGCTTGCCAACTCCAAAAATTATTAACCAAAAAAAGTTGAGTTAAAAACATTTTGGCCTCACATGAAAATGTGATTTGAGAATAAGGCTTCTATTCACATTGTATTCCCTACATTAACTTACATAATTAGAAAGACCAAATAAATCATCAAGTGACATATGGAATGTTCTAGGGCAACATTAAAATATAATGCCTTTCAAATAAGTATGACTTACTCTTATTTCAGAGTTCTCCCATTACAATGCCGTTTTAATGATCAATAACCTGAAAGAAAAGGAAATAAGATATGATCATTCTTAAAAATTTCCATGAACTAACACACTCTCAAGTCATTCACATTGCATTTATTCTAAAATTTAAAAAAAACATACTAAAACTAAAGCATCATTATTAAAAATGGAATGTATAAGGGACTTAAAAGTTTCATCTTAGCATCTATCCGTTGAAACCATTTTTTCTATGATAAAAGTAGCTACCCTTTTAGATTATTCAAAAACCATTGCACCATACGAGCAATATCAATAAAGTATTTTACCAGGAATAATTAATTCAAGTCATCACAGGACTGATTTTTAAGTTTGGAAATATATAATTCCTAAACAATGAAATTCAAGTCCAGCCACAGTTATGTGTATTAAAGTCAAATTATACTTTGCTAGTGTTATTGTTGTTTACAAAATGCAAAAAAAAATTTAGAGACAAAAGACTGGCATATGGGTGAACATAAAAAATACCATAAATTATTTTTAATGTCTATAAATTTATAAACATTTCTTAAGTCATAGGGATCATTAGTGAAATGTTACTTTAAAATACAATTTTATTTGAAATGTTAATATATCATTATAAAGTCTAATGTCTAAAGTTAAAATACTTAAGACACTATTTCAATTTCTTCAGAAATGTTTTAAAATAAATCATTTCATATCCTTTGCTTGCAATTCTTTCTTAACCAATCTTATTTGCACTCCTATCCATTCACAAATTATTTATCCATAAGCATAAATAAAAGAATTTGAAATAAGGTTAAGATTTTGGAGAACATATGCTTACTGATGGTATTTTACAAATCATATTCCAAAACTGTCAGAAGCTACAAATATTAAGAAAATGATTGATGGGCTATTCCAGTTTTTCAAACAGGAGAATATTAATATAAGCAGTAGAAAGAATGTTTTCAACTCTGTTGACCTAGTTCATTCATAGTTGGCAAAATATTTGGAAACTAAAACATGAAGGAGAGCTTGTCCTCTTTCCAGACCATGAATATGCAGAAAGAAGAAAGCAGAATTGGAAATTATAGCTCAATGCTTCAAGATTTTCATTTTAAGCTGACGTTGTCTATTTTCTAATTAAAAATTCTACATGTTTCATAAATAAACATATATGTAATATATATTTGTTAAAATTAACAATATGTATAATATACATATATGCATTTTTAAAAAAGAAATAATACTTGATTCATTTAAAAGTGAAATAAACTACTTATTGTTGAAAATAAGCTCATATAAGCTGTTAAAAATCAAATTTGAATGAATCTGCATTTATTAAATAAAGTAACGTAAGCTTCTAGCCAGTTTTATGGTTTCTGTATCCCTAATGGAACATAAGTGAAAATAAACAAAAGTCTTTAATTAATTGTTGGTGCCTATAATTTTCTGTAAATTTCCCCAGTTAGTAGAGTCTATAGTACATTAGTTTATCTTTAATTTCCACACTAGAAAAAGTTAGTTAAGATTTGAAGAAACCTAATCAGGATCCACTCTCTTAACTAATATTTCCTTTTCAATAGTTTTTACTATTATATATGCCAGGGGCAACTGTGGCAAACATTTAAAATTTCCAAATATTGCCCTTTGAAATAACACATGGGAGCCTGAACATGTATAAAAGATTGTTAGAAATAATTTCTCATTGATGAGACAAGTAATGATTGAGCAGAAATATTGGGCAACCAAGTCCCATTTGTGTGACTGAAGAATAAGAAACCCCAGTTTAAGGCTAAGAATCTTGCATCTTCAAGATAGCACACTCGATCTAGAGTCTCTTTGACTTGTTACCCAGCCCTCAGTGTGTAGGAGGGTCCTTTGCCTGTTACTGTTTGAAGGCTGATTGAATTTGCAGCAAAACTTTCCAAGGTGGCATCCCCAAAAGAGAACAATGACTACCTCTAGGTTATTGGAAAAGGCTGTTTGTTTTTGTACCTGAGTAGTAAAAATTTTTATATTTGCAAAAAAATCAGTCTGTAACTCATTGTTTGTTTTTACTTAAACCACCTGGTAGTGAGGTTGTATGAGAAGTGACATTTAACTCTTACTGGCTCATTGCCAATGGTCAAAATATGAACAATATTGTTAATTTACAATATCATCCTATTAAAGAGGTGAACTGAACTCTGGCTCAGGTTATTCAGTTTTGTCAGAGAAAGTAATGATCAGTGAGGATGATTTAGATTATGCTGCAAAACCAGTGGACTTAAAATAACAAAAGAGCACTTCTCCTTGACACTATATGTCTATTACAGGCTAGCATGGCCTCTCTGCTTATGGTAGCAAGTAAGATAAGCAGTATAACATGGCAACTCCATCTAAAATATGCAGAGCAATGAAAGAAAACCAACAATTAAATGCTCTGGCCCCCAGCATAACACTTAACTGGCCACTACTCAGTTTCTAGCTCCATCTAAATCACAGAGGGCTAGGAAATGAAGTGCATTTCTCTCATGTGCCCAGAACAGGAGAGAATCAGAAATACTTACTGTTTAAATTACTGTAGGAATTCAGTACCTATAATTTAAACTGAATGTTTCTGCTTTGACTGAACTATCCTAAAGTGAAAGTATATCCTAAAATTATACTTTTTTTCCCCAAGAGAAAAACAATTAAATTTGGTTTTGCTATTTAACTAAGGTTGAAATCTATATGACTGAAATTTATGCTAACTCAAACATCCTAGAATATGAGCAGGCCAATTTAAATATATAAATGATATTTTAAAAATCATTATTTTGCAATGGGAGATCCTTCTTAAAGAATGAAAATATATTTACAGATTTCAACACAAATGGCCAAATCTTTATGTGCATACTAATGACAATGAGACATTATGAGTTAAATGGAGATTTATGGATCCTGAATTAATATTATGATTTACTATATCTGTTATTCAAGTACAAAAAAATCTACATTTTATAGTACACACATTTAATTCTGAAGCAGCAAGTGCTTGGTTCCTGGGATTACATTTTGAGAAGGAATCTGGATGGTTGGCTCCAAGTAGCAAGGATTGTAAGCATGAATTGAATTGGAGGAAGATTAAGTAGGAGTTTTACCAGTATATGGCAAATTTTACTTAGTTGTCAAAATTATATTATTAATAAATGCATGAAGAGAATATTTGACTCAGTAGTCTCAAGAACATGGGATAAGATAACAATGCAGTGATACAGCCTCCCTGTGACACATGGAAATCTTGAAAAACTGATACAGAGTGGGGCCCATTTCAAATCATACCATTCTCTTTATAGATGGTTCTTAACTTGGTAGTTCCTATCCAGGCTCATGTATCCAACTTCTTCCTCAGTAGTTACAATTGGATAGACCAAAAAGGTCAATCTTTATTCATCCAAGGTCATATTCTTTATACTCATTCCCAAAATGCCTCTCCTGAAACCTTTTCCATCTTTATTAATGCAAATATTCCTTTAGCCACTCAGACCAAAAACCTAGGAACCATACTTGATTCCCCCTTTTCCCTGCTGTTTAATTAAGAATTCTTTTGGGGGCTGGGGATGTGGCTCAAGTGGTAGCGCTCAGTCGCCTGGCATGCGTGCGGCCCGGGTTCAATCCTCAGCACCACATACCAACAAAGATGTTGTGTCTGCCGAGAACTAAAAATAAATATTTAAAAAAAAATTCTCTCTCTCTCTCTCTCTCTCTCTCTCTCTCTCTCTCTCTCTCTCTCCCCCCTCCTCTTTCTTAAAAAAAAAAAAAGAATTCTTTTTTTTTTCAATCACTCAGCAAAGCTATACTTTCTTTAAAGATTCCTTCCAGACTCAGGCTGCTTCCTGTCACCTCCTTCATTACCAACCTTGTCTAAACCACAATATTCTCTCATATGGACAGCTGTAATACCTTCCTAAAGGTCTCTTCAGAGATGTGCAGGTAAATGTTTATAAAAACTTTATTTTAAAATAATAAATGTTTTGATGTTATAAAAAATAGAAAGAAAAAGGAAAAAGGAAGAAGGAAGAGAAGAATGATTAAGGAAAAGAAAGAAGGAGGTAAGAAAGAAAGAAGAAGGAAGAGGAGAAAAAAGGGAAAAATAAAAGATGGAAGGGAAAGAAGGAAGGAGAAAGAAAAGGAGGGATGGGTGAAGGGAGGGAGGAAGTAGGGAAGGCATATAGGCAGGCAGACAGACAAGCAAGAGGAATGGGAAAAGAAAGAACAGAAAGCTTACAACCACTGCAGAATCTCAGAACATAAGCACTCACACCATGGCTAACTGAATCCCAATGGCATGATCTGGAAAGAGAGGAGCACAGTGGTGGCTAGTGAGTTGAGAGGAGTGAGTCCCAACACCATAATGGTTCTTCCTTCTTTCACAGTTTATATAACCTTTTCATCATGACACAGCAGCCAGTGACATCTGTGTCTGAAGATGCACTCCTCGACCAAAAGCCTACCAGAGATGTTTACCAATTCACTCAGAATAAGATCTCAAGTCTTAACATGAACTTCACAGCCCACATGGTACCCAGGCCCCCACCATCTAACTCTTGGGTCTCATCACCTGTCACCCCCACATGGCTCACTGCACTGCAGCCCACCTGGCCTCTCCACTTGTCTTTGAGCATACCAAGCATGCTCCACCACAGAGCCTTTGCACCTCCGGTCCCCCCCCCCCTTGGAACACTCTTTCCCTAGGTATGTGCCCAGTACTCTCCCTTACTTCCTCCTGGGCTTTGAATAAATAGCACCTAATCAGGGAACCCTGTCCTGAACATCAGACATAAAATGGCACAATGACCTTCACTGTGCAATCCTTCAGCTTACTTTATGGTTCTTTATAGCACATTTTACCACCTGACATTTATACAGAGTTATTATTATCAATATTTATTAGTGTCTGTCTCCTTAAGGATACAACTATTGGTTCACAGCTATCTCCCAGTTCCTATAACATTTTTTGTCACATAATAAAGTAATAAAATCTTATTGACTAAAGAGACATACAGTACACAAGCAAATAAGCAAAGAAGGCGATTTTGGGCAATGAAAAGTTCCACAAAGCAAGGAAAGGAGGATGGTGAGTGATCTCATGGTGGGGGCACCATGGGCCTGTGGATGGCAGATAGCTCAGATCAGAATGACAGTGTAACTAGTATAGTCTGACATGAAAAATAAATTAATTGCAGGATAAAAGAGTACAGCAGCTTTTCAGATGATTTAAGGGTCTTAGAAAAAATTAAAACAAATTAGATTGTTAAGATGTGTTCTCAAAAACCATACACTGAATTCTGGAATGATAAAATAAACAAAAAAATTACATTTCATTTAAAAGAGAAGGCAAAGAGGCAGAAAGTTCACCCCTTCTAGTTCCCATTACAAGTTTTCAATTGGGAGGCATATTATAGAATTCAAGGAGAAACCCTTATACCTATACAAAACTTGACACTTCTAAAGTTTACATTTTTAAATGTATTTATCATAGTTATCTTGTTCATAACCTTTGAAAACAAGCAGGACTTATTAATCCCATCATGAAAAGAAAGAACAGAAGATGCACAGAAGATAATACCTTTGCAAACATGAAAAGGCTAGCAAGTTAGTGAACTAGGCTAGAAGCCATTGTCCTCACATACTCTGTGACATTGTGTCCATCCTGATATGATGCCTCCATGAAAATTGGGGAAAGGTTACTTGGAGCTCACCAATCTGCTCTATATGAACTCAGAACCCCCGGGATAATTAATTTATATTTAAATCCCACAGAATTAAAGATAGTCTTTGCATGCAGGGCAGGAAGGCCAAGAGTAGCAATAACTTTCAAAGATTCCTTACTGATTCCACATTAAGTCTAGTTGGCAGTTTTAAGACCTGCTGCCCATCCCAGACCATTTGCCCAAGTCTCTGAAAAGGAACAAAAGCAAAGGGAGGGGAAGGCATAATTTGTCCCTGCTGCAATATCTTACTACCTTCTTGTTTCTCACATTTGTTTCCGTCACAATTTAGCCATCTTTTAAAAAGTTTCCTGCAAACCTCCAATCAGTTGTGATTTCTTTCTTTAAAGTCTTTCTTATGAAAGATTCCTATCTTGCTTAGTATTATAATTAGTTGAGGGAATGTTAAATATCGCATTTCCCCAAAAGAAATATCAATTATTTGAGAAAAAAGAAGACAGTTCTTTCAGTATCTTCTTCAATTATGTAATCTGTTTGCAGAGAATCTACCACATAGTGGAGAATCAGTAAATATTTGTGGAATTTAATGCAATTGGTTCAAAGAAAAAAAATATAACCTACAGACTGGTGTTTCCAACACATTATTTAAGGGAGAAGGAAAAGATATGGAAGATGCATGAAATTGATACAGGAAATTAATTGAGAGAATGGAGAAAATAGAAATAAATGGAAGAAGTCAGTTGTGTCAGTAGCAGCTGGCACAATGCAGTCCACATTAGCTACAGAGTAAATGTCTGAGGAATGAATAAATGAATGAATGCACAAAGAGAATATAAGATGATAAAGAACTTTTGAAATACAACCTTAAAAGTAAGTCTATCATTTTAAGCCAAATAGGCAGATTCCGATAGAAACTGGGTTTTTGGTATAAAATATGCTATTCAAGGGATGAGAGGAAATATAGCCTTCATTACCTCCCATATTCTTTTGTTGTAATACATATTCCTAATTACATTAATTTGAAGCACAGAACAATTCTGTGAGTGGGCAGAAAGAAGAAACATGTTCCCACTCACTTACAGATAAGAGCAGGATCTGAAAGCTTAAGTCTCTAGGTTAAGATATGAATCAGGGGCAATGTCAAAACTTGAACCAAGATCCTCCAACTCCTTGACATTCTAACTCTGACCCACAGGCTAGCAGCACTGTCTCCTTTTAGGGTTTTGATAGAAATACCCAATCGCAGTCTCCTCCCCAGACTTGAATCAGAATTTGAATATTAATAATACCCTTGGATGCCTCCAATCTGAAGGAATATTAAAGTTAACTGCTTTTGCTGACATAAAACTGGCTATAAATTGACTGCTTTCAAATATATACATATCACACTCCCACACATATACAAAAAAGAACCATCATATGGAAATGTTATCTTTATTTAGTAATATTGAGTATTATTATAACATTCTTATATTCTATAAATATAACTCAATATTACACAAATAATATAATATCCAATTTTATTACATGACATTATATTTTATATAAAATGTATAATAATAAATACGCATTAGAAAGGAACATAGTTTAGGTCCATGAATATAACCTTTGAATAAAAAAATATATAAAGGAATAAACCTTCTTTTAATTAAAGCAAAATTGAGCAGTCTGGTAGGAGTTGAAGACAATGTATTCAATCATTTCTTTGAGAAATAAGAATACAAAAGGGAATACAAAGTAATACAGCAAACATAATAGTTGGCATCCATCTGTAAAAATGAAGTATTGAGAGATGCTTATTTTAACACATGTTAACATTGGGGGTGGGGGGAGGTCTGCATATACACATAAACATACACAATAGCTACCCAGAATGGATTTGATGCTCAACAAAAATAGGAAGGATGTGACATGCTAATCAAGGAAAATTGCTTTGGGTGATCTTATGTTAAGTAATAATAAATAATAATGTTTGGAAGTCAGAGCAATATGGAGGCTAAACATAGCTTCTTATTATCAAACACATTCTTCATATTTCAAATAAATAAAATGGACAGGGGTGGGAAAGTCATTTCTCCTTTCAGAAGGGAGATGATGTTTTTATTTTACATTTTTTTAACATTCAGGTAAAGAATTTTTTTTAAAGTGATTGAAAGGTCAGAACCGAGTTTCACTCAATTACCAAAGGTTTCCAATGTGAGGATTTGTGCATATATTTAAATTTATACCCATTTCTATCTACTTATTATTTTTTCACCTGAGTAAATTGGGAAGGTGGCATATAAAGTCACCTTTATATGTCAATATAAATTGAGAATATTAATTGAGCTAGTTCTCTAATGGTAAGTAAAATTTTCTAGCAAATTTTTAAAAAATCTATTTTGCGTTATCAAAAGGGAGATGGTTTCTTTAAAAAGTCTAAAAAGACAATTTTCTATTTAAAATTGAAAGACAATAATGCTTATAAATGTAAATTTAGATCAAATATCAAAATTATTTTCTTTAAATGCCCGACATTAAATAAATCTTTGAAAACCTGCTATGTATAAATATTATGCATTAATGTACTCTTAAATTTTGGGAATAGTATTTGAATGAAGGAAAAGTTCCAGGTTTTATGGCAGAAGGAAGAGAATTTGCTGGTGCTGAAATTGTGTACGTATTTCCAAAGTTATTGAAGTAATATAAAACCTTTTACAATTTATGTTGACTTCAAAGTTTTCAAAAATATAATATTAGCATGTTCAAATGATTTTTTCCAGCTACAAAAACATTTTATGCAATGAGTATTCAAACACATATTCCATACATGCACATGGGTACACAATATCATCTAAGCCTGTGGGAATTTCCTTCTAATTTAGGATTGATTGCATTTGTCTTACAAAAATTGTGCAGGATCCTCTGAGAACCTAGACTTTCTGTGAAATACTTCCTTATGCTTAAAAGCACAATGCAGGGTTCTGTAATCATCTTACTTACTCTTTATTTAGACTTTGTGAAGGATGGTATCCTTAGAATCCTGGCGGTCATGTTCATAACTGTATTTGTGACCATGAAGCCTCTTGTGATATAGCAACACCTGTGATGTGATGAGAGTGGAAACTAGGAACTATATGAGATTATGGCATTAAGTTGGATAATTCTGGGAATTCATAATGTACATGTACATTTGATTTAAAGTAAAAAGAGTTATATTCAGATGATTTTCTCTCATAGCAAAAAATTCAAGGTGCTTTCTTCTCACATTTGACTGTGGGGTCCACAAAGAAAGATTATATGTTAGTTATGTTTCATAGCAACATACTTGGCCAAAAACATACTCAGATTAATTAACCAATTTGTGGGATATCTTGTTTGGGAAGGTAAACTAAAACCACAATAAAAATATCCCATGTATTATCACAAAGTAGACTGCCGAGTTTCTACAAAACATGTCACCATAGAACGTCTTGTTTCAAGTCATAAGACCACAATGGAATCCACACAGAATTCTGCTATTTATTATTTAGCCAAATATATGTATACTTATAATCAACCTATATTTAGAGATTTTGTCTATAACCTATTCATAGTAATTTTGTAGATAAAGATCAGTTGGGAATTAAGTGGCTTATCTGTCAAAAATGTGCATTTCAGTTTCTCTATACTAGTTACTCAATTTCTTTTTTTTTTTCCTAACAATCTCATCCCAGATGCCAAGCAAGTTAATACTCCTGAGAAAATGAATAAAATTAAATGACATGTAGTACAAAAGTCTACACTGCAGATATTCTTTGTATCAGTTATAAAAAATCAGAGGTGACAGAGTGAAGCTGAGTTAGAGACACAGTCAAGGAATGTCTAGCAATTTCCAGAATCCTGATGTCAGGATTCACTTAGGTGTGATTAGGCAGTTGTATATCAGAGTACATAAATGTTTTGATTGAAGATGTATAGAGGGGAAAAATATGTTTATCCAGATAAGTTAGAGACATTATATAAACTATATGAATTGTTGATAAAATAGCTATTTACAAAAATAATTGCTGCTTTTTTTGTAGTGCTATACATAGAACTCAGGGCCTCACACAGTCATGACAAGTGCTGTACCACTGAGCTACATCCTAATCCTAGACAGTTTGATGAATGGAAAAATCACTAAACTCATAGATCTCTTAGTGGTCATAACTTACCTACAAAGAGGCATTCAGAGAGGAAATTTGGTAATGGTGTGCTTGTAAATGTTTAACAACCAATCAAAACAAAAATAGAAAGAAAGAAAAGCAAAAACCCTAATTGCTCATTTGCTAGTTCTATGGTGCAGATACTTCTGCTATAGTTGGTTTCAAGATCAGAAAATGATATCATTGAAGGTGGAGTTTTGGAAAATATAGTTAAAATCCTTTTATTCAACCTAGTTTAAGCCAGCTTCAGCTCGTCATGAAATTTGATCATATTGTTAATAAATAGTTTATGAAAAAGTTGGTTAAACAATTTCTAAAATATAATTCCCTTCTTAGGAATACTCTATACACATTGGTCTTTTGAAAGCTCCAAAACTATTGTACATAAGAAAACTATTGTAATATAGGAAATCTACATCTAAGGCAGCATCCCTTGCACATTTATTTGACTCCTGGAATTTTTCCCAGAAAATATAAAATACATTTGAGAATAATGTTTACCAGGTTCCTATTTAGGAAATATGCCTGTAGACACACACTTCTAGTCTCAGAACACATAGTTGGCTTTTAGTAATCATTACTGATAAAAGTACTCTCTGTTTATAAAGGCCATAAGAAAAAGGCTTAAAATAATATACAAGTAAATAGAGGAGAGTCTGCCGTGACTTTCATGCAATTAGATAATTGGTGTAAACACACGTTTCATAACTTATTAGGGAGATATTTACTGAGCACATACTATATTCAAAGCACAATCCCAACACTAAGGCACTGGAAATTTTCAGTCTCTTTATTATAAGGGGAAATACTCTTCAGGCAAGAGTGGGGTGAGGGAAAAGCACAATAATTACTCTGAAATTTAATTCAAAGTAATATTTAAATATAATTTAACCTTTTGTATGAGTGGAATTTTTGTTTCAAATTACATACAGTTGTAGATATTAATCATCCATTTAATAAATCAAATAGAAAGAAACTTTCTGAGGAAAAAACTGTCACTTCCTCTAGATATTTAATATTAAATGTTCTTATCTGCATATTACTAAGTTAAAGTAATAGCATCGTAATAACTATCAATCTGCCTGTATAAGAATGTTTCCAAGTGTTATGTAGTTATGTGTGCCCAAATTTGCAAGTTAGTATAATTTATGTTCACATATAAATATTCATGAAACCAAATATGTTTCTGAAAAACAAAGAAGCAAGACCAGGCTAAATGTTAACTCGGAAGAAATAAAAACAGTTCAACTGTCTGTCTTGCAACAGATTTTATGGCATAGCTTCATTTTACTTTGACCCTCAACTCACAAATAATCCAAGGAATGTATAAGCCTTAGTGTATTTTGTTTTTGCTTTGTTTTCCTTTGGAGAATTGACAGGTAATATTTTCCACTGAAGAAATATCTGGCACTTGACCTTTGGCAGAAAGTAAGATATGTTGTTACATCAGAACAACTCTGATGTTTAATTATATTAGTATTATGTAAATTATTTAAAGATACTAGAATAGCTTAAGATAGTATGTTCATGGATTTTACTAACATAAAACTATTATTAGACTAAAATAGTGATACTTCAGTAGTTCATTTGCTATACCATGTTTTTCTCACTATTCAATAAAAGAAACTAATGTATTTGAATACACTCAAAGAAATAAAACAACATTCATATGTTTAGCCTGGAACCCATGTTTACCCAGGTCAAAACTAGGTACCACCATGGAGGAATGCGACAGAATATAATTTTCTGGTTTCTCGATTGAAAGCATAAAATTGTTGCTATCGTGATCACAAACACTTAATTGCTTTTGCAAACCTACGAGAAAATTTTCCTTCAAGGTAAGTATTTGAAATGAATATCTACACACAACAAGACCATATGGTACTCATTTATAATGAAATACCCAGCTTGTTATATGAGTAGAATTTTTGTTACAAACTGCATACAGTATGCACATATTACTCAGTCACCTAATACCTCAGTTATAGAGAATCTTTTCAAGAAAGGAAAAGCTCATTTTTCCTTAAGTGTTCAATATTAAAAATACTTTTGATAAATAAATTTAATGAAAAGGTTTTTTTAATGCCTTGTCTTTTGGATCATCCTATGTTTTTTTTTTTTTGTTCCATGATTTTCATGATATACTTGCAAACAAAAACTGCTTGAAGGATAAATTGCATGGACCATCTATAGTTAATTAAACATAGTTGAAAGATAACCAAATCTGTGCTCTTTTCACATTGGGTTGTGGTACATTGTCAGAGGAAAGTTAATTGTACTTGTCTGCATTATGTATGGTTATTATAGTAGATCTTTCCTCAATATTAGAGAAGATGCTACATTTTATATTTGTTAAACTTTTATTCAGATAGTATTAGCTGCTAGTATGTAATATTACAGATTCAATTTTAAAGATAAACATCTTTCAGAAAAGCAAAAAACTTTATATTTGAATCTATAGACTCATGTATCAAGCATTGAATAAAATACAAAGGCATGAAGTAAGAACAGAATTATTATCAGAGGCTATTGATTTTTACTACAGATTTGAATTCCCCATAAGCATATTTTCAAAAGCAGAGGATACCTTACTCTTTCCTAAAATAGTAACACCATACCAAGGAAGTTTCTCACTATGAGATCTAATCATGGAAATGAACATAAAAATAGGAACATGTTGGGCAGGACACCAAAGAGAATCAGGTCAGCAAAATTCATAAGAACATATATCTGTATTACAATCCGGCCAAAAAGGGAAATATTTTTAAACACTATCTATAGTAAAGCTATATTAACAATAGGCTGGATGGTCTTGCCAAGGGGGGGGGTGTCTTGACCCTTGACCTCTGTTCGCATAAAAGCCTGAGAAAAGAAAACCATGTTTATCATCGCTGTTTTGTTTTATACAAATTTACTCTTTATTTAAACTTGTATAAGGAAAAAAAAAATTCTATTCTGAAATAGCCCAAGTCTGGTTCTTAACAGTCATGTGACCTTTTTTTTTTTCTGCCAGCCATGTGCTCCGTATCATTTTACTCTGAAATAACTATGCGGATTTCAGCTCAACCTGCCTTTGCTTATAATGCATGACATACCCCGTGAGGGAGCCTGAGAACAGACTCCCTTGAAAAGCAAGGTTCTCATAGTTGGCCTGTAACCATGGAAGCAGATGCCGTTTTCTTCTTACCCTGCTTACCTCTTTGCAGCCTCGAGCTGCTCCCTATTGTTAAAAGGGGTACGCCTTGATTTTTCTTCATCATGACCGAACTTGCCTCTTCTTCAAAGGGCATGATGCTGCAGGTCATTGGTCTAGACTGTTTGCACGGTCCAGAGAACAGCCTTGATGTAACCCTTGCTCCGTCTGAGCCACACCACCAGCCGTGCATCTGCAGACTGTAGGGGGACATTGGAGATCTGTATTTGAAAAGAAGTCTGTCTGATTTTGCCATTGTGCCTTTTCACTCATCGATCGAATGAATATCGAACCTTCTGTCGTTGCATGTGTGAAATAGATAGCTTAGCAAGCACTTTTGTGCCCAACCTGTGCAGTGGGCCAAGAGGTTTTCCTTTCAGTCTCAAGAATTTTTTCTTCAGACTTTATGAATTTCGTGTTAGCTTAAATCATTTATATGCCTTTATCACACTGTTACGGTGACTGTTTCAGTGACCTCCTCAGCAGACTTTCTCTTGGTGTTAGAGCATTTTCTTTCCTGTCAATTGTTTGTTTTCTTTTGTAGCTTTTTAAGGTCTTTGAACTTCACTCGTTTCTGACTACAAGTGGCGTAACTTTTACTGTACCCTATGAAGCCAAAAAGTTGAGGTGTCCTTCTAAGGAGTTGGTGCGGTTATGTCTATCATTTAACAGGCTTAATTCCAGAAAGGTGAACTTGAACTGCCTCGAGGTAATTTCAGTGATTTGTAAGAGTAAGTAAATCAAATAATCACATTGATTTTAAGCTAAACAAAACTGTTTGATAAGCTCTGTTTAAAGGAAATATTTCTTCTTTGATTTTGCCCCTTTAACTATTTGTGAAAATATTCTGAAACATTGAAATATACTTAAAAGCACTTAAATGTATTGTGGTTTCTGAAAGGCACATAAAATCACTGTGATTTAGTATGCTAAATAAATATCATTTACTTGTCATATATCTCTGATGGTATGATTTAATTAGAAAATAAACAATATGAAAATGTTTAGATTTAATTTCTTAATACAATTAGAATTCACTTATTGTTGTCAATAACCAATGTTAATAATAAGCAATAGCAACTCTACCACCTGCTAATTCTAAAATGTCTTTTACTATATCCTTACAAAATCAGAACAACTTCAAAATGCCTCATCTGCTTATCTTCACTATATTACTTGAAAGCATTGTCAGTGCCACCAGGTTTTGTTTTGCTGAGTTTCATTTTAAGAAGCCAGTATTTCATACTTTAAGGCATACATATTTTCTCTAATTGCCACAGGCAAAGGGGAGGTCCACAGCAGAATAAAGAAGGTTATTGTGACAGATGAAACATAATTCACAATGAGCACTCTTTTCATCCAGCCTTAAGTAGCAGAGGATTACTCGCAAGCTGAATTTTGTGGCAGAATGTATCAGCTGGTCTTATTAATGTACAAAGACAGAGCAAAGGCAGAAAAACCTATTTCTCCAGCTGGGTGGTGGTTATTTCCTGTGTGTCTGTTTAGGGATCTTATTTTGTTCCACCTAAGATAGAAGAATGCTGTCCAGAAGAGAGTCCAAGGAAACGCAGGGAGCAGGCGGGGAGGGTAGGAAATCAGAAACCTAAAGCAATAAAAGTTGTGATTTTCTCTACTAGATCATGATAAATGATGAGTTAATATCTTTCTACATTCTTTGGCATGCCTATGAAATAAAGACATACCTTTTTTCAACAAACATATGAGCTGCAAAAGTAGGTAAATTTTATTTCATAAATTTTGTTTATTTTCTCTAGATGATTTTGGTCTCTTTCATGTTCTTCATTACAAATAGTTTATTAGATTTCCAGATGAGGGTTTAATATCAAACTTCAGTTAAATAGGTATTGTGCTTATTTGAATATTTTACTTGCTTTCAATGGTTTGTTTCACTTTTAATGAAGGATTTTATTTGATCTTTGTAACACTTTTATATTTAAATACAAATGATTTTTTTCTTTCTATCTTTAATGAGTTCAGATTTTAAATTAACTTAGGCAAAAAAAAGTATACTTGATAAATATCTGTGCATAATAAAAGCATCCCAGATTATAAAAGCCATTATAGTGCATTTGTTTTAAATAGATTTTTATTTATATTAACTATTTGCATTCAACTATTCCTGGAAATCATTTGCTTTTGATTGTCTAAGACTCCATAGGAGCTACAGTGGAAGTAGTTTTCTGTCTGTAAAAGGGAGAGTATGCAGCCGACCTGTCTGCCAGTGCACCTACTGTTACAGAACTTGCAACGCAATGTTCTTTCTCTACTATGTTCTTGTCAGTCATGCTTTGTTATTCCAAAAAGGTTAAAAAAATCTAAATTCTAAATGAGGTCTTTCTCAATTTATTGGATCTATTTCATATTTCAAATATTGTAATGAATAATTCAAATGCACTGGATTTATTTAAGTATTCCCTTAAAGAAAGCATAAAAACTATAATCCACAAATACTTGTTATATATTTTTTCTTAAAGCACAGTAATGTGGCTCTTTTGATATATAAATTATGCAACTCACATCACTGAAAAGAATCTCTTTTTTATATTGGTTTTGTTGCTAAAAATTTAATAAAATATGTAATAAACTTCTTTCATTTTAAAATTTAACAGTTTACATTATTACTGCCTTACTGACTTATTTCTATTAACTGATTTTTCATTTCTCTTTTTGCTGTAATTGAATTCTTTATGTTCAAAAAGTAGTAATTTAGAAATAAAAAGTATGATTATTTCACAACTGCAGAAAACATAAAAATTCATATGATTATAATTTATTTTGGGATGAAAATAATTTTCCTCTGCTCCTCTACAAAAACACTGAATTAATACATACATATGTCTGAGAAATGTTTTCAAAATATTATTTTATATGTCTTAGTTAATGAAAATAACTAATTTCAAAAGAAAAGTATAAAGATAAATATGTAGACAGATATATATGGTAATTATTGCCAGATTATCTGCAGAGACTTTTTATTTGCAGTTTTCATGTTGTTCCTAATAATTATGGGAACAAGCCTCTGTGCATGCCTTTGCACTTGGTAAAATTTTCTAGTGTTGCTGTTATTTCATGATTATTATTTTATATAATTCCTTTGAAACAACCACGTAATTTATTATTGGAAAATATGAATGACTGAAGTGATATTTTTAGCTAACCAGAGGGGGAAAAAAATTAAGAATGAAGAAGTTGTTGTAGAAATTGTTTCAGCATTGTGGTTCATAGTACAATGTTTTAAATAATAGGTATTGTTTTACTCAAGAGTTGAACTTGGGATCAAACAAAGCATGTTGAATGATTATATCTAAAAGTAAAATTTACTTGCAATCAATGAACATTTTAAAATATGGGGAAATAACTTTCTGAATCTGAGAGTGATATTTAGTACTATGATTGCATGTCAGTTTTATTTTTAAAATAATATGTTACAACCTAAAAATGATGTCACCATATTGTTTTTTTTAATTAAACTGAACACTCAACATGCTACTGCAAAAATAATAAAATAGAGGCCAGAATATTTTTATTTTCACATATGATTTTTGCAGTCAGCTACTGTTTCATCCAAAATTTATTTCCTGTGTTTCAGGCCAGAACATTTCTCATATTGCTGTCTCCTTCACTCTCCCTAAAACACATTTTGCTATAAACTTCTGCACCAATGACTAGGAACAACTCATATAGCAGTAGCAGTTCAGGAAGCAACCCTGTGAATGTAAAAAATCACAGACTTTGATTTTATAAGACAAGTTGGATAGGAGTCAAAATTGCCACATGCGGTGTGAAAAAATGCCACCCTGGTGTGAACAAAAGGTTTAAAATGGAGTCAAGAAGCGTGCAAGCTCAATGTCTAAGCTTTTCCTGTGAATTGTCTGCCACAACCTGCAGGGTATCAAGTGGGCTGGGAAGAATAGAGAGCTCTTGGAAGCTACAACTGAGAAACATTGGGAGTCAAATGTGTTAGTTTTTTTTTTTTTTTTAGTTTTTTTTGTTTTGTTTTTATTTTGTTTCATTTTGTTTTGTCTCATTTAGGCATCATTACACTACACTGTTTTACCCAAAACATAAAACAAATTAAAATAAAGTCACATAATGTGTGAAGAAACTGTTGCGTACAAATGAATTGTTAGGTTTTCTTTTTTTTTTTTTTTCATTCTTTATTTATAGCAAAGTGAAGTTACCAATTGCATTCTATGTTCTAAATTTCTTCTTATGTAGACTTCAGTTTATTTACAAAAGGATGAATAGGAAATGAGATTCAAATTCCTGAATACTAGAATAAAAAAAATGTAATTATACTTCTCATGTATGTTTTTCTTCTTAATTATCATGAAAAGATAGAGGAAAAAGAATAACAGTTCCATATTGAACCAACATTATTATAACAAACATTTCATGTCTTAGCAAATAATATAATTGTGAATTCAGCAGAAATGGTTCTTTAGAAAAAATGCTACTATGTTAATTAAATATATTAATATTTCACCTTTCTGAATATTTTACAATGTAAAAATTTATACCGACAAAAATATTTGTTAGCCACAAATAATCTTGGTAAGTCCAAAGCTAAACCATTTTCATTGGCTTATATAAATACAAAAAGGCAAGTCAATTTTAAGGACAATTAAAATGCATACCATTTTGTCACTCCAATAATCTTAATATGTTTATAAGGCACTATTCTATGAATGCTAATTACATGATAAATTATGAATTGCATTTAAAGAAAGTAATATTTCCTAGGTGATTGTGAGCTAATCAATACAACACATCTAAATGCAACAAGAAACGTCTCTGATGAGCATTGAAAAGACCCTTAAACTTTGAAGCAGTTTTATTACATTTGCATCTTATCTCTTATTAAGGATTGGGTCTAAAGCCAGCAAATCCCATTGGTTATGAATGCAGGTCAAGGCAGGAACATTTTTCTATTTACTCTTTGTAACACTGGATAGAAATCAATCTGTTACTTTCATTACAACCACACAATCAATTCCATTTAAAGAATAATACAACAGCCAAGTCCAAGGACAATATGGATCTTTGGAAAAAGCTCATACCATTTGCAGGGCTCTATTTGATACGGCTCCCTGTAAATTGTTTTCTTTCTAATTAGTGTACATGGTCATTAAAGAAAACATACCTAAACTGATATTGCAACATAAAATCCAACCAAAAATTAAGAGTGTAATCTCCATTAAAGTTGTATTTTTAAAAAAATCATGCATTTAAAACAATAAAAAACCTTAGCAGGAAGACATCTCTCACATTAACTCTAATGGGATTAAGACATGATTATAAGCCATTTTTATTTCAAGAAAAATTTACAGACACCAAAAATTCTACTTTGAAATTATCCTATTAAGTCCTTTATTTTGAATTCCTCTTCCTCTCATCTCTCAATGAATGAGTTTATTTTGATTTAATTTATCTTGCCTCAAAATTAACAAAATTTTTGATGTTGAGTTTTCTTGTAAGTGGTATATCTCAGTCCACAAAAGAAATATGCCCATTGTGTACTCCATTTACACATCAGAGAACCATAATTTGAAATCATTCTTAAATATCAAATAAAACATAATCTTCATATTTGTAAACTATTTAATAGCACAAAATAAACCACTGTGTACTAATATAATAACATGTACAGTTGAATGGCTTCAAAGTCCCTTTATTTTATTTTTTCCCCAGATTTATTAAGGTATAATTAACTATATATATATATATATATATATATATATATATATATATATATAATTTTGTAAGTCCAAAGTTAAACCATCCTCATTGGCTTATATAAATAAAAGAAAGACAATTCAATTTTAAGGACAATTAAAATACATACCATTGTGTCACTCTAATAATCTTAATATGTTTATAAGGCACTATTCTATGAATGCTAATAAGATAAATTATGAATTGCATTTAAAAATTGCATTCAAATAATTATATATGTATATATACGTATATATAATTTTATTTCATTTTGTTTTGTCTCATAATGTTGTTGCTGTTTTACCCAAAACATAAAACAAATGAAAATAAAGTCACATGATGTGTGAAGAAACTGTTACAAATGAATTTCATATAACCCTGAAATTTCAGAGTTTGGAAAAGTTTTCTACCTTTAGAAATATATAATTCCAAATTTTATTTCAACATTTCCTGCTTTCTTCAAAGCATTATGACACCACATTTCTCTGTCATCACTGAGTAACATTTTTACTGTAATTATTGTTAATGAAATTCTCTTTCTAGTGACAAGAAGTAAACTGAGTTCAATTCAAGTACAGCCTATAAGGACATGATGGTACCCTCACATGTCCTGTGTTGGCTAAAATAATTCTGAACGGAAAGAATGTGTTTTTGCTATATTTCTTGAATATGTAAGTAATGGGTAATGAGCCCAATGCCAAACCCTTCAGATAGATGGTTGGTGCCCAGAAGACATCCAGAAGACATACTCCTATACATGCCTCCAGAACTCAATTTCTGATGGCTTTGCACACTTTAGACATGGCAGCTATTCAGATGTCTTCTTCTTTGCAATGGCCTCCCCAACAAAGAGCTTCTAAGTCTATTCCTGCTTCCTCTGATCTCCCTGCCAGGCCATACTCTTCAGACTGGGCAGATACCATCTCAAAACTGACTTGCACAAATCATGTTATGGACCGCAATGAACTTAGAGCACATTTGATATGTAGAGGTCAGAGATAAATAGGGCAAGTCTCTGACAGCAACTCAGATGACACAGAGTGGGCCAGGACAGTGAGAGTCATGTTGGCATAAATGTCAGCTTGGACCATTCATCATGCAATCACTTAAAAAGCCAAAAGGTTATTTCGAGTAAGCGGACCACAACTTAAAAGAAAGATAGGTGTCACTTTAATTTTACACACAGGCAAGCAAACCAAAAGACCTTCTGTGCTGATTTTTACAAGTTTATTTTATCATTTTTTAACTGCCATGCTATTTTAAATGTCTCTAAAATTTAAAAATACAGTCATTAAACTTGCATCCCTGACATGGTGTTTCACATTTTCTTAATTTTAGGTTTTGTATGCAACCCCAACACATATCTTTTCAGATCAAAGATAAACTTCCTGAAAATTCAGAAATGAGTTCTATCAAAAGAATCCTATCAAAGTTTGTCTGGAATGCCAGGATTTCCCAAAGGAAAATCTGAAATCACTAGCTGTATTTCTTTAGTTTCTTAATTTTTCTGTAACATTAAAAAAATAAGAATGAAATGTGATTTATTTTTCTTCTCTAAATTAAATTTGTTCATGGATGCTCCGTTTTTATATATCAAAGATATAAAACAATACTTTTCAAAATAAAAAAAAATAAAATGGGCTGGGATGTTAACTCAGCAGTAAAGTGCCCCTGGGTTCAATCCACAGTAATATATATAAAAGACTTTATAAACAATATTTCATTTATCCCCAAATCATAGGCCCATGGTTAATGTAGTTATAATGTCTAAGTAGGCAATAAAAACTTTGTAAACTTTCATTGCTATCTGGGAATGTAAGTGAAACCCAGTCTATGAACCATACCATTTCCTAATCAAAGAAAATATATTGCACTGTGGTTTGGAGGGGAAAATCTATCTTAATACTTTTTCAAAGCCAACTTGAAAACCCAAATCATTGCTAGTTCCCCAGTAAGTGGACTCATATGTCTCAATCTCTATTTAATAATTTAAAAATGCAATATAGACCTTGGTAATATTAGGCTTTGCTATTTAAAGCCAATGCACTTCAATTGTGTATGCAAATAGTCCCAACTAAAATTTGAGTTGTAATTTTTCCACTTTAACATGGAGAGAAAGTGACGTGAATTGAGTAGAAACTGGACTATAAATTTTGATTTTTTTAATCTTTTCCTGGGCAAACCAGGTGTAGTACCATACTATGTTGTAACACAAGGCATTAGCAGAGAGCTAAAACTCCCAAACACCCACTAAGCTGTGTTGTTCGGTAGAATCTCTCCCTCTTAATGATATTCTCAACTTATGATGGACTTATGGAAAAACCCCATCTTAAGTTGAGGAGCATGTACATTTGATTGTGAAACAGTATTTTGAAAATGGAAAACCAGAGATCCCTACGCTCATATTTTACTTAAAGCAAAAGTTGAGTAAAAGTTGGACATGAAGGTATTACTTGAGAACATTATTTTGTTTCCATATTCAGACCCAAAATTCTTTTAAAAGTATATACATTCTAAAAGATGAATATTGAAACTTGCAATGAATTGTCAACTGTTGTTTGTGGATATGAAACTTTTAATAGAGCTGTATTGTCAAAAAGGCATTTCCTACAATGAGGCAGATATTGAGAATATTTTATACCAATCAGTCCTTTGGTCTGAAATTCATTCATTCACTCAACTGACATTTCTTTATTGCCTCTGGGTTTTCCCAGGTTTTCAGAGAATTTATTGTTCAATAGAATATTTGTTGCACGTCTATTTAGCAGTTTTCAGGTGCTAAAATTGTATTCAAAATATTTTTAAATGATTATAGGATTATGTGCTATGATGGAAAATAACAAAAGGGACAAGAAAGAGTTCTCACATGGATGGGATGGTCAGGAAAGTCTAAGAGGAAAGGTCTTCAGAAGGCAAAACATGAAATCAGTTTGAAAAATGAGAACATGATAGAAGACCTGGTGGAGAGACTGCACTAGAGGAAGTAGCTTGGTCTAGGGTCCCAAGGCAGGAAGGTACTCAGCATATTAGAAGTCATTAAGAGGAAACCATCATGGCTGGAGCAAACCAGAAAGCAGGGAGGCCAGCTTGGATGGATCTGCTCACCCTCAAGGACTTACAAGTCATAAGGAAGAGTTTCTTTCTTATTCTCAGGGCAGGGGACACCTCCAGAGGATATCATTCAAGATTAGTGGGAATCTCTTTTTAATCCCTTCTGGATTCTAAGATAATTAATGACAACCAAACATATTAGACAGCAGTTCTTAATACTATAAAGCAAATAAAAACCCTGGCATTATTTCATGAATAATTCAGGTTTCTATTATTGTATATTTGGGATATTAATTTATTCATTTTGTCCTCAGACGCTGATGAAACAACTTTCTTCCCCCCCAAAAAACCAATGCTAACTTCAGTTACTTCTGCCAGGAATATATGATTCTAGAAGCCAATACATGGGACCATTCTCTATCAAGAACAGGTGTGTCCCCTGACTGTGTACCTACTCATGTAGCAAAATAATATATCAATGAGATTATTTTATTTAATTTTGTCTTCTATTTAAATATTCAACTGAAATTTTTAAGGATATCATAATATACATTTGAATACTTGACTCAAGTATTATCTGTTTATTAATAACTGAATGAACTTGATAGCACATTCATAGCTTGCTTCCTTGCATTGCAATGAAATATTGTACTATTTCCTACTTAATAAACAGGAATATTTACAATTAAAGTTATTGAGAATTTGCAAAAATTAACCATTCAGATCTGTTTTAGGAAGCTAAGATGGGTTCATTAAAAGCAAAAGGACGGGGCTGGGATTGTGGCTCTAGTAGTAGAGCGCTTGCTTCACACATGTGAGGCCTAGGGTTTGATCCTCAGCACCACATAAAAATAAATAAATAAAATAAAAGTACTGTGTCCAACTACAATGAAAAAATAAATATTTTTTTTAAAGGAGCAAAAAAAATAAATATTAAAAAAATGAGCAAATCTCTAAAGCCTGGAAAAGCATGTGGGATCATTCTTAGTAGAATGTGGCCAAAGTTATAAGCTACATTATAAAGTGTCTCTGCTGACTGAGATACTAAATCTAAAATTTTTTTCAGCCTCTTATAAAACCATCACAGCACTATCTATTCTAGATTTTAGATTGTATGATTAATACTAGCATGTTTTAAACTTACCATACAAGTATTATAGTGACTTAATATATATTTTAATATATAATACTATATAAACTATATAAAATATAAAATATATATTATATTTTATCTGGGGAGTTCTTTTTAGTAATCTTCTCCCCAAACCCATATTCAGTATCTCACTCTTTTTGAAAGAATAATGTACAGTTAGACCCCTTCTTCCTGGAGGTTTATATTTAAGCATGCATAAGATGAAAACAAGGCTGAAAGGAATGCTTAATACTCAAAGGTATAAAAATTTTAAGAATGTTGACAGAGAACATTTCATAAATGTATTAAACAGCTTGGTTTTCATTTAATAGTTTTTTTGATATGGCTCATCTATATGAATAGATACTGAAATGCCCTTTCAATATTCAATTTGATAAATCTAATTTAAAAACAGAGTTAAAGTTATTCATATATAAAATCTTATTTATCTTATGTACATATCAGTGCATTATGTTCAAATTGTTCAATTGGAATAGTACTATTTAAAAGGTAATAAATTACAAAGTAGATTTTGAGAAACCTTGCCGGACTTTCAAAGGATGTGTCTCTGAACACATTGAAACTATACAAGACTTAGAATAAGTCCTTCTGAAGAAGATTTATTTAGGGACCACTATACCTACCCTTTTCTCAATTTTAGGAAAAGAATTTTCTTTAAGACCACTTGGAGAGCTGGAGTTGGGAGATAAGAGTAGAAGTGAGTTTGAAGCCTGCCTGGACAATATAAATGACACACTTGGATTATCTAGGTGCTTTAGCTTCAGATCAAAGGAGAGTCTCCTACAATATTGATATTTGCTTGAATTTCCAGAGTTTATTGGTGCAAAGAACACATTAATATAGCCTGTTGGACCAGCAGTGACAAGCATGAAAAGAGGCTGCCTATTGAAGCACCTGGGACAAAGGATGAACACCATAGAGAGAGTCGTTTGAAATGGATCCTGAAAATCTCAAGCTGAGGATGGCACAGGAATGACAGGAAACTTCATTACTCAAGCACAGGATTTTCAGCTGATGTTACCAGAGGTACTACTGATGTACACCCAAAGCACCTTAGCAGATTTAGACTACTACCCACACTGAAGAATGGGAAGCACACTGAAGATAGTAGCATTAAAATGAGAACTCCCGGATACCCTTTCTTCTCCCTATTGCAGCTTGGATAGTGTGAAGTACAAATTGCCTTTAAGAAGATGCTGGAGGAGGAATGAAAAAGTCTGAGGTAGTGGCAAAGAGAAGTTTCCACATTCTGTTTCTAGGGCCAAGGACATCTTGCATGCAGCAGATCCCATCTGGGTGAAAAGAGAAATAAGTTGAGAGAGATGAGTAGTAACTGATTGATGTGAGACTTCTGGGCCTTTTTTTCTTTTTCTTTTTTAAAGGAGAGTTTCCAATCTGTGTGCTATGAAAAGACTTTGGAAGATGTTAAGAGGGGAGTGACATGATCAGAGTTATAACTTGAAAATGTTAAGTTTGATTTCTCTATGGGGATGAGGTTGGAGAAGAGAAGGATAAAATCCAGGCAGAACAGTTGGGGTGTTATTGGAATAGTTTTGGTGTGAGAGAAAAAGCCATACTCTGGGTTGGTAGCAGTTAAGAACACAGAGTGAGATGATTTAAAAATATATTTGTGAGGTAAAAGTAGCAGTACTCATAGATGAACTGGATTTGAGAAATTACAGAGGTGTAGAGGATGAGAGCTAGGGTTTTGGCTTGAGCCACAGGGTGGATGGGGGTGTTTAACAAAGGAACACACTGAAATGAGGCTGGAGGTCCAAATGGAGTTTAACAATGGTTGACAGGTCAAACACTCAGTATCTCAGAAATTCTCTATAAATGAATTTAGAAGTCCTCCTTCCTTTTCCAGAACTGTTGATCACTCCTTCCAGAATCTAGAGATATGAATAATATCCTTAACAATGTCAAAGAATTTCCATCAGTCCTTAATTGCCTACTCATCTGTTTATCTTCTATTTTTAACCATTTCCTTGATGTTGTTACCATTGATAAACGAAACTCACATTTTATACACAGCAATCCTCTTTCTCTGTTATGTTTTAAATGTGTGTGTGTGTGTGTATGTGTGTGTGTGTGTGTGTTTGACAATTGCTATTACTTACAAATATTTGTGTCAGCTATATTGGGTCAAAATTGTTTGTTGGAATCCAAAATAAATAACACAAAAGGAGAACATGATAAAGTACTGAGATCATTTGCAGAAGGTTGTGTTAATAGTCATTGGCTAACATTGTAGAGTATAATCCATCATATTAGTTCTCACTGTCTGAAAGCTTAAAATAGCATTCAGTGCATATAAACAGTAGGTTACAACTTTTTGCTATATATGTGCATTTTTTTTATAAAAATAAGATTGAGAGGCCAATAGCATTAATATCGATCAACAGTACCAGTGTTAATTTCTAGGTTTTGATAACTGGACTATGATTACATAATATATTGACATTAGGAAAGAAGGGTGAAGGGTATATGGAAATACTAGGCACTCTTTTGTAACTTTTCTGTAGGTTTAATAATTATCTCAAGATACAAGTTGGGGGCTAGAGGTAGAGTGCTTGCCTAGCATGCATGAGGTCCTGGGTTCAATCCCTGGCACCATAATAAGTAAATACATAGTTTTCAAAAATCAGAACTGCAATTGTACATATAAAATATCTAAAATAGAGAGGTATTCAAATATAAGCATGAAAGTGTTATTATTTATTGTTATGTGTTTGTTCTTAATTAAACACATGAGTTCATTTATATTTACAAATCAAACTGACTGCATTATAAAATATAAAATAAGAAAATGTGTGTAAATACATGACCATACAAAATGTCTTGGAGTTTAATAAACAAATAAGAATGAATATCATCTTAACTAGTTGTAAAAGAGCTAAGAATTGACAATAAATCTGAATGAAAATTTGCTTATGTTATAGCCCAGTTTCCAGGTGCTCTTAATAAAAAAAAATTCTTAATAAAAAAATACAGAGTTCTAAACAGCTCTTTTAGTTTTACCAAATCTGTTAATCATTTCACCATTTTTGTAAACATTAAGTCCTCATTGCTTCTCTAAGGCCGTACATAAGAGCATCCTCCTCAACTCCCTCCTCACTCTCCTGTACCCATTCTCCTATGTAAGGCACACCACTTGAGGCATAATAAAAGTGATAATATTTAAAAGCCTTCAGAAGAAAATATATTACCCTTAAAACATAGAAATACAGAAAAAAAGATCACACCCAGCTAGATTCTAGTCCACCTCATGCCTCTTTTGTACCTTGCCAACCAGGATCACACCCTTCCTGTCTGTCTGTGTCCCCTTCACTCCTGCCAATGTGGATTGTCTACTGTGCCCTAAAGAGACGCTTGACCTTTCCATCCTGGTCTATGTTCATGTTGTTTCCCTTGAGATAATTTTTTTTTCTCTCACTCATTCAAAACACTGGAATATTACATTAAGGTGACAGAGGGGTCTTGCCCTCTAAAGGTGGTTAGCTTTGCTAAAGCTTCTGAAGGCTCCCAATGAAATTGCCCATTTCTACTTCTCTCTTGGTCTACCTGTCAATATGTAGATTTTTTTCTTGGACCTGACTTCTTTGTTATTATGATATTTTTATTACTGTAATCTATGGAATAGCAATTCATAGATTCATATTGTGCTCCCAGATGTGGCTTTCACAAGGTCTAAATGTTTGCAATTATTTTTCTGCAGTTTGCAATGCCCAACAGTACGGTGGGTGCTCAGTAAAAATTATTAGAATTAAGTTGAATGCAGATGGCATTCTTTAAAAAGCAGATAAAGGTTAAGCATTCCTAATCTGGAAATCTGAAATCTTAAGTGCTTCAAAATATGCAATTTTGAGTGCTAAACTAATGATGCAAATGGAAAATTCCACACCATGTAACTTTTTTTGTGCACAAATTCTTATAAGTATTTTATAAAATTACCTTCAGTCTATATATATAATGCATACATGAAACATAAGTGAATTTTATGTTTAGAATTTGGGTCTCATCCCCAAGATATTGCATTATGTATATGCACATGTTCCAAATTTTAGAAAAAAAATCAAAATTTAAAAGACTTCTGGTCCCAAGTAATTTTAATAAGGGACACTTAACCCATATAATTCAAATTCAGCTCCTGATAATTATCTCCATTTCCCAGCTTTTCTTCCTTACTGCAGCAAGTTTATCAAGCTATTACTTCAGTCTTCAAATACTGATAAGCATGTTTCTTGGATACATTTTTTAGAGTTTAGATCAATAATCATTAGCAAAATAAAGCTAAATATGACATAACTATAATTTTTTTCTCATTGTGGAAACCATGTCTTTTTTATTCTGCATGCTGTTCCAAGTTATCAGTTGAAGAAAGGCATAGCTGAGCTTTGTCAATATTCAGTTCACTTTGCTCAGACTCCTGTTTTGTCCTCTTATTCATTATCTAATACTTACAGCACCACTGCATATGGTTGCTTGGGCTGTACCCTATAAAAGGGAGACCAGCCAGGGAGATGAGTGAAACTCCAATACAGGCCAGGCTCTGATGACCAAGCTATAAGTCCAATTACATATGCAAGGGTGGGTGCATCATCTGCCAAGAAGAAAGGGCACCTTTTATAATTCACACAAAGTGCAAGTGGGGATTCATCTAGTCAGTGAGCTTTAATATATTATATAGGGAAACTTTTCAATAATGAAACTCTTAATGTTTTTTTTAATCCAATTTTGTTGATAGGAGTGCAATTGTCATCTAAGTGAATTTCAGCATAGAAACAGTGGAGAATTCAATGAATTAAACATGCACATTCTCCCTAGAAATTATAAAAAGATGCAATAAGTCATTGGATCGATTTCTTTTCCAATGTAATGTTTTGTTTTGTTTTGTTTTGTTTTGTTTTTAGATATTTTTTATTGTTTTGTCCCATATGAGTTTAAACTATTTAAGCCATGGTTCTTATTCCATTTCCCAGGGGTTAATATTCAAGAGTATTCTAGAAGTCCCTAATAGTAAGTTGAAAGGTGGATTTTTAAATTTTATTCTTCTTTGATAAAATAGATTCATTGGAATCTAGGGCATTGAATTATTACTCTTATATTCCCTATCAAAAATATCAGTACAATCAGTGAACATTTTCTGTTGGCCAACTATTGATTATGTTCTTAATGTTCATCATCTCTTCTCCTCTCCACAAACCAGCCTGACAGCATTATTCTCATTTTTTTAGGAGAAAACTTGGGTGTTTAGTAATTTCCTCAAGTAGAGAAAGTAAACGTGTATAAATGTGTGTGATCTAGATGCTTCTGGTAACAGAACAATGTCTCACTCCTTTAGATAATGTTTCACAATGTACTGTCCATTTTCTTTAATAAATTCATTCAAAAATTACTTATCAACTATTTCTTTGGTGCTCTGCATTCTCCTAGATTCTCAGGATGTATCTCCAGATTTTAAAGAGACAATATCTTTGCTATTATGTATTAGCATGTATTATGATATGAATAGATCCAGATAAAGAGAAAAAAAAGTAATGAGTTGGAAGTATTAATTGGGACATCACAGAATCACTTTCTGAGGAAGTGATGTTTTAGTGATGGTCTGATATAATAAGAAGAAAGCCGGGAAGGTTCAGGTTCTCAAGCAGATAAAATAAGTAAGTGTAGAGCCCTTAGGCTACAAACCAAGGCATGTTAGAGGAACTTCTTGAAGGTCAACATACTAAGATGGGATACTCAAGGGGAGAATGAATAGTGGGAGTTGAAATCAGAAACTCAAGCTGAAGTCCCATGATGCAAGCTCAAGTAGGCAAGGGTAGGGAGTTGAAATGTTCCTCTAATGAGAAACTATAAATGGGTTCTACCTAATTCACATTTTTGAAAAATAACTCCAACTGATTTGAGGAAGATTATCTCTAGGGGGAGAAGAATAGAAGCAGAAATGGCAGTTAGGAAACTAGCTGATGACAGTATTTCAAGAAAAAGTGGCAAGTCCTGGAGGTTGGGAGAAGTGGTTATACCAAACAGAGCTGAAAGTCAAGTTCGAAGGACTTAGACGAAATGTTGGTTGAAAAACAAGAAGGATCCAAGATCACACCTAGATTTTACACTTCAGGTACTAGACAGAAGTTGGTGCCATTTACTGAGATAGGGCAATTAGAGAAAAGCAAGCTTTTAGGAGTGGGGGGGGGCAAGAAATTAGGAGTTCTGGAACATTTTCAGCTATATCAGGAAAGACCTAGGAGGCACTTATAGACACTTCCCATGAATGCATATGAGATATGGAAAAAACAAACTACATATGCATGCATTTACCCTCCTGATCAACATGCAAATACTGAAGTTTCCTTAATGTTTTATATCATAGCTACATATATATTCTTTGAGACACAGTTTGATTTGATCATCAAACCAGTTATTAATATGAGAGTACAATTTTTCAATGAATGTTAATTTTCTTTTTGACCTGTGATGTCCAAAGGCAATCTTTAGTGGGTCCGTTTCCCCCATCTGTAATGAATACTTTCTCATGTTCCTACAGTTAGGAACAGAGATAAGCATTTTTCTGGGATATTTTTCTTTGCTAGTTTATCTGTCTCCTTCTTTCAGAACCATTTTTAAAAACATATTTCCTCCAAAAATCTTTCCCTGGTTGCTTCAAGTCACATAGGAAAAACAACCTAAATCCTGAAATTCTAAAGAGGATAACATTTGTTTCACTTTCTTAATACTTAGAACCAACTTACAATTTTAGTTTCCTTTTATTTCTAGATCTTTTCTACCTAGCATGATTTTAAGTTGCTCGAGGTAAGAAGGGATGACTTTTGCACACTCATTGCTAAACATTATGCACACACAATAAGACTTTGATTAATTTCTGTTGATTGAAAAAAAAATAGAAAGTCTACCTACCAAAATTCACAAAGGTTATAAAATAGTATTATTGAATGGGGACTTTTGCATATATTTGTAAAATCATACACTGCTAATTCTGGAACCAGTATTATAGGTAATCTAATTCAACTTCATTTTGCATTTGAAACTTCTTTGGGTGCTATGGTTTGGATGTGCTTTATATGCTAGTGGCTCATGTGTTAGAAGCTTGGTCCCTGATGTGGCAATATTAAGAGGTGGTGGGACCTATAAGAGGTGAAAAATAGTAGAAAGTCATTGCCAGTCCATTTCTGCACTCAGTAACAGAAAACCATCTATAACACTAGGTAAACTACTGCTTGCTAAGACAAAAACAACAAATGAATAAACAAATGAAATGCTGTGGCTTGGATATGGTTTACATCTTCCACAGGTTCATGTGCTTGAAGTTTGGTTCCCAGTGTGGGGTGTTAGAAACTTTAAGAGGTAAAGCCTACTTGAATACAGTTAAGTCATTGGGCACACCCTCTGAAGGAGTTAATGTTGTTCTCCAAGGATCACACTTAATTTTTCAAAATATAAATTATTAGAAGAAGAAAAAGCTTCGCTCATAGTCCAGTCTCTTCCTCTTGCACACACTCCTACAGTGATGCTATCTGTCATGTGCTGACATAGCCAGAAGGCCCTCATCAGAAGCCAAACAAATGGGCCCACCCAATCTTGGACTTTCAGCCTCCAAAACAATAAGATAAGTAATCCTTTACTTTTTTAATACACTATCCAGTCTCAGGTGTTTTGTCATAGCAACAGAAAATATACTAAAATGGGATTGAAATATACATGTGTGTCTAACAGTGACATGTTTTGCTTTTAACTAGTTTGATTTTTTGGGGGGAATTTTACTTTGTTCAGTTTTTTGTTTGTTTGTTTGTTTTGAACTATACCAAATATTTCCATGATTTATTTTATATGTAAAAAGTGTTAATTTACATAAATACAAAATTGGGGGAAGATAATATATAGTCCAGTATGAATGAAACTTTCCACTAACCAAATTGAGAATTCCTTTCCAGTTGACTGGAAATTCAAGTGATAATCATTAGGATTAAGGTATACTGTTTATTTTACTTTTATAATCTATAAGTGTCATACAAATACTAATATGGTTTCTTAAATTGCCTATTCTGGAAAGAAAATCTTTCGAAAAGCTAATAAATATATATTTCCACTTATGCAATACAGTTTTTCTCTGTCAGTGAGTGTCCTATTAACTTGAATTTGTGAAAATTAATTAATTCTTGAGCTGGGGTTATGGTTCAGTGGTAGAGCACTTGCCTAGCATGTTGGAAGCCCTGGGTTTGATTCTCAGCACCACATAAATACAAATAAAATAAAGGTATTGTGTACAACTACAACAAAAAATAAATATTATTTTTAAAAAAAGAAAGTATTCTCTAGAATTTCTTTACACTTAGATAGATAACCAAATAGGATTTCTGAAAATCAGAGACCTAGAATACTTTGACCCAATTGAGGTGCAGACTAAAACAATGAGTCTTTCTCTTTTTAAACCTGCTTGAGTGCAAAAACAGCAGGAACACTCTAACACAACAGGAAATGAGCCAAGAAGTTCATGTGTATATTTCAAGATATCTCTAACTATGAACAGAAACATCAAAATTATTTTTTTTCCAAGTCACTGTTGAAAACAGAATGGCCTCATTTCTGTCCCCTCTATTCCATGGTCCAACTTGTCCAGGTAATTCCACTTTGCTTTCCTTCCCTTTTGATTCAATCTGTTAAGAGTCAGTCTTCTAGAATGCTTGCTGTGTTTGGTGTTGAGAAACAAATTTGGTTCAATACTCAACTAAGTAATTTAAGTGAACAGTCAAATTGCTGATATTCTGTTCATTAATGACTAAAATCAAAACAAGAAAGCAAACAAATAACTGTATATAGGATAAAATTAGATTTTGGTGAGAAATAAGGGATGAGATTTCGGTGAATATATAATGAGAATGTTTGTCAGCATGAAAAATTTTTCATTTTGCATATCTTTTTAAATGTGTGTGATTCTGGGTACATCTTATATTCTTAGCATAGTATCACTTAAACTTCCACTATCAAAATGGTTTATCAAATTTCTCCATGTTCCAGACTTCCAGAAACCCTTATAAAGAATTGCTCAGTGAATAGCTTGGTCATACCTTTTTTCAATATAAAAACCATGAGAATATTGATTTTAATTCTAATCACTTAATAAGTGCTCTGAGGGGAAACAGAAAAAGAGGGTCCCTCTTTCCTTCCTCTGAAATGACAGTATGCCATGAAGATTATCAGAACATGATTTTGAAATTTTCAAATTCCTCTTTTTGCTCAGAGGAATGAAAAATTAACACCTCTGTACTTGGGAAGATGAAATGTAAATCATCTCATGATGAAAACATCTTCAAATATGACATAAAGTTTCTGATTCTTTCCACAAATATAAGTTGACTTCTTCCAGTACACCAGGCACTGTGGAAAGAAAGATGAATCAAGACAAGGAACTCTCCTTGAAAATTTCAAGATAAAACAAGTGGGTTGACTATGGCATCTAGATTTTTCCATAGGGAAAAGGCATTTCCTGAACTTTCTCTGTGATTTCTTGGTAAATTTCCCGGGCCAAGGATCTTCAACTATGAATACATAAAGTGTGTATTCACTAAAGTGATATCAAATCTAATACTCCAATGCTGTGATCCCAAAGTGTTGCTAAGACAATTAGAGAGGAAGAGATAAGGAAAGTATATAAACAGAAAAGAGAGGGAAAGAGGATGAGAATGAGCCAATGAATTTCACTGAATTAGTCTTGGTTGGAGAATGTCAGCATGAAAAATTTGTCATTGAAGTTGTCTTAAACTGGAACCTTAACAAACATTTATTGACAAAGAGTTTAATGCTCCACTGCCATCTATTTGAGATATGTGGTAGTAAACTATTGAAGAAGGATCTTAAACCAAGTTGATATGGCCTGAAAGCCATGTAGAAAGGACAGTGTTTTTTCTTTGTTGTTGTTGTGTGTGTGTGTGTGTTTTTAAGAACACGAAGAAAATGACAGAGAAATGAAGGAAAGCAGGTATTCAACAAAATTCTGAATTCTACAGATAATTAACACAAAGTGTTTGTAAAAATTATTATGAGCTTGTATATGATTTATAAACTTGAAATTGATCATACCTGGTATGCAACACAATACCTAGAACATCATGTTAATTCAACAATAGATGTAGAATGTATGCTTAAATGTTAAAGAGAAGAAACTGTTAGTATCTAAGGATGGCACCATCCTTCAAATCCCTTTGATGAACAGAAGAAAATGGAGAAGAATATGGCAGCATTTTGTTTCCTGAGAATATTCAGTATTGAGTTTGCATGACTATTTGAATAATCTTTGAGCATCTGAAATTCTTTTTTTTTTTTACAATATGCTTACATTCTTATTAGAAAGCTAGACTGTAAAGAGATGCAAAGTATCAACAACAAGGTTTTCAACATCATCTGAAGTTAGCAAAATATTTTTTAAAAGAAAATAATACATAAGGAGTAATCAATACCTAACTATCTTAGAAAATTCCATGACAACATTTCTTCTAGAATTTAAGGGAGGCAATATTGCCGCAAATATTAGGTTATGAGTGTTCTTGGAATTGAATGTTGGAAGTCATAGTTTATAAAATAAGGTCCCAAACTAGGATTCTATATTTCTGTGAATTTTATAAATTTTAATTAACATTTTTAAGCCTACCTTGTAGACTATTTTAAATTTCATCAGCTATAAAGTGTAGTACATCTTAGAAAGTTGTTTTTGAGTAACATCTCCTGAATTCAAGGGAATGAAGAAGCATCCCACCCCAGATAAGACTCAAACTACCTTTGAAGGTGTAAGAATGAGTCAACATGCCACCATGATTCCTGTTCTATCGAGAAAATGATGATTAGTGTCTTGGATACCAAGAAGTGCCATATGCACATTTTATGATGAGTGATTTGTGTTAAATCTTCAAAAGCATAAATTAATTTATTACCAAGTAATCCTGGGGAGTCCACAATGATTGTGGGAAACAGAAGAAATATGGTAACTCATTACATCTTCAACCAAAGTATTAGTAGCTTTCAGCAAGAATGCATTAAGCAGTCTTAGGACACACAAAGTAGACAAGAGAGAGAGAGAGAGAGAGAGAGAGAGAGAGAGAGAGAGAGCGAGCACGAGCGCAAAATTTAAGATAAAACCTTTCCTTTACCAGAGATAGCCCATGTTTTTGCTTTTGATCATGGAACAAAAATCCTTTATTTTTTATCTATCCCTTATATATGCATTTTTAAAAGAGGTATTAGTTATACATTGATGTATATTTGAAGTAAGCTTTGATTCATGAAGACAGAATTCTTTAAATACCCTATTTAAAAAAATGCATGACTTTAGAACCAAACTAATAAAAGAAAATCAAAAAAAGGAAGAAAGATCCCAACTCATAGCTATACATCTTATTTTCCACAGCACTTATAAGGCTATACATGCACCAATGTTTTTCTAACTTATTCAAGTGGGTTACAATGTGAGTTATCCATTAAAGATTAAAGTCTCATGATAATAATTCATGTCCATGTGTCCTTAAACCTTTGTAAAATCAGTTAATATTTGCTTTAACCAACTGCTGATATTTAATTTTAGGATGAAAGCATGATAGTTATAACTTTGTCCACACTCAGATTAAGACCTGATCTACAGAGTTCCTTTCATAAATGAAATTTTAGGAAAAAAATGTTAGTGACACAATTGGAAATTTGTTTACTAAAATCCCATACATATTGGTAAATTCACTCCTGTGAATTAGATCTGGAAAATTTTTGACCTACAGTGCAGGGCCCAAGTGTGCTATTTTTCATTGCTTACATTCCTTTCCCAAATGACTGCACATACTGATTATAGGACCAAATTACTCAGTGTCAAAACCATAAAGGGGGATTCAGGATGAAATAAAATGTGTTTGATGCTTCCCATGTGCCAAGTACATAGGATAAGCATGAAGTAGGGATTTCCATATTCTTAGTCTCATATTTCTCACAGTAATTGTGTTTATTATTTGCAGATAATGAACTTCAGGCTTAAAGAGCATTCTGATCCAAAGTCACATACAAATAATACAGAAGCTTTGAAATTAGCATATTTGTCTTATATTAAAGTTTTTTAAAATATTTTTGTAACTTTTTTTTTTAATTTTGGACTAAGTATCAGCAGTCATAACCTTGGTTGAAAAATGAGGAGTCCTCAATTTGAATCTGGCATTGTTTGGGGAGGAAACAAAATTGTTTATTTAGCATTACTTACTATTATGATATCTGTTTTCAGTTCTTAATGTCTTTTCGTAAAATCACTTTTCTTACATAAGTTCCTCATTTTATTGCTTCTCAAATCTATGGATTCCTGATGTAACATTGGCAGCAAATAGAGGTAGTGATAGACTTCAGAAAAAACATGTCATGAAAAGAAAGGAAGAGAATTATTCAGGCCTGGATTTCAATGGTTTGCTCAAGATAGCATATTTCTTGACGGTATAGGCAATAACAAGGAGGATTCATTTATTTACTAAAAAAATACATTACCTACAATTTTCATCTTAGCAGCTTTAAAATCTACTTGCAAAAAGGTCAACCTAGAATTAGAGACCCATGAAAAAATAGAAGGTAATTTCTCATTATTACAAACTTCAAATATGGCACCAGTGTACTTCAAGTCTTTTGTGTGTATGTGTGTGTGTGTGTGTGTGTGTGTGGTTTATTTTTACTTATCTTAGTCTGGTTGAAGGATGATGTTAGCTCATAAGTCTTTGAAAATAAATAAACAAGAATTAAACTACTTTAAATTTTAATAACCATCTCATACATCAACAGATGTATATTCTGTGTATATGAAAATATAAACATGGCATGTTTGACATTTTGGAGCATCCTTGGAGAGACATTGATTTGTAATTCAGATCACATAGAATCTTTGATTTCTCCCACTTGCCTATGCCCTTTCCCCCACCCCTTCCCCCAAAATAAAACACAAAAGCTTTATCTGCAATGGATGGAGAGCAACCCAGGAATCTGTGCAGAGACTATCCATCACATTTCTGTCTTAATTGAATGACACCAGAATGAGATCGATAAAATGTAACAAGAGACAGCTTTGCATTTCCACACTCACTTATTCCCCCTCTCCATTACTCTCAGCCACCACCGTGACCAGAAAGCCAAAGTATAGAACATGAACCCTGCTGCCAGACAAGCTGTTAGGATATGAATAAACTTGTCGGGGAAATAACAAAACTTATAAACATTAGAAAGGAGATGTGGCGACAAAAGGTTATTAAAGGAGTATTGAATAGTCTTCTGTAAAAAAGCAATTTCATAGATGTATTCTCATTCCTAAATAACCTCTTCCATTGCAATGTTTCAGTTAAATAATCTCAGCAGTTCTCCCCATGCCCCCAAGATTTCTTGAGTCTGTGTCAATGGCTGGTTCAAACACAGATGTGGTGACATCTCAGCTCAAACCTGCAAGTCCTACTATAAATGCAATAAATGCAGGGCAGCTGTAATGCACATATGCCCAAGGTTCCCGAGATCTCCAATGCATTATTGATAACCTCATCACTTTGCTAAAAGCAAATGCTGACATTGTTTTAATCTCAACCTTCTCCTGAAGAGCTCTGGCTTTGCCTGGGAATCGATCACAGGAAGAAGTAAAACCAGAGAGCAAAATTGCACAAGTAAAAATCATCGTTAAGAATCACCTGCATCCACTATGTTAACCAAAATCACATGCCCTGATTGGGTGTTTTTATACCTTTGACATTTTCAATGTGGTCATACTTTAGGCTCTCTGTCATAATAATTCACTTAACATTTCACATCTTGAGCTTGTTAGAAGTGATTGCTAGAACAAAAGTTGTATTATAAAATAAAAATAAGCCTTCAAAATAGTATTTTAGAGCCATATTGTTTTCTTATTTTTAGCAAATATTATCTATAAAATTTTCAATTTAATTAGGCATAGATGATTACTCTGTTTCCACATGGCTTCTTTACATTGATATATAACTCTTCATGGTAGAATAGCTAGCTATAGAAATATTATATATAGCTTACTCCTTTGTTATATTAAATAATAGTATAAGACTATCACTATTACATTTTAGTACATGTTAGTATCTTTAAAAGTAGTAACTAATTTTAAATTTTAGATATTACATTAAATTTATTTCAAAAAATGATGCATTGAATAATATGAAAAAAATAGTAGTTCAAAGAAAGAAATAGAAGCCTATACAAAGCATGGTTTATAACATAAATTTTTCTATGTTTATATTTGGAGAGAAAATCTTAAGTAAATATCCCTGCTATTAAAAATTTTTAAAAAACATGAAGAGAATACTCATATAGAAATGAATACTCATAAGAAAATATTATTTTCTGCGATGGTGGAAGGCTAGGTAATTTATAAAACAGCTTCAAGATACTCCTGGATTCTAGAGCAAATGAACTTGCAGTTCAGTCATTATTTATGAATAAAAACAAGTGGTCACGTGGCACAAAGGAGAAAACATACACAATTTGATTTCACCTGCAGACACCAGGCACTTGAAGCAGACATTGATGGCTACCTGCCCAGGTAAGACACATGGCAGGCATTAATAAACCTGTTCCATCCACCTTTTATTTGCTGAAGTCTGTGTTTGATGTCACATAAATTTTCCCAAATTTCAGATCATGACATTACCCAAGATAGAATTAAAGCCCAAGAAAAACTGAATATAATAAAAAGAGTAGTACCCGTCTCTGTACATATACCTATACCTCTATTGTAAGACATAAAAATTCTTAGTGAATTCTAAGATCCATAAAAACTAAAGCATATCAAGACTTGTCATATTGTTCTATTTATGGTTTATACTTTTCAATCCAGTCATTGCTCACTTTCCTGAGGGCTGCAAGAGTTTAACTCCTAGGAAAAGAAAAGTTTAATTGAATGTGGAACTCATTTAAGCAACTTGAAACTATCTTGGAATGAAGCTGTTCTACCTCTAATCACTTTTTATTTTGTTTATTACTGCTTGCTTTAGTTGGTGGGCAGTCTGTTTAGCAGTACAAAAAAAATGAGGCTATTTCAGCTCTGTGTGTCACTTTAAAAAGAAAGATGAAAATATAAAAATGACACTAGAGTTTGATAACACCAAAATGGGGTCTATTGCTCTGAATGTGTGTGCACCTCCCATTTGGGAAGTTGATTAACACCAAGGATGCCACGTGGGTCAGAGCCCAGGAGGTGCATGCAACTGCTCCATAGAGTGAGTTCACACAAAGAATATGCTTGGGGCTTGAGGGGTGGTTGTTGTTGTTGTTGATGTTATTGCATGTGAGCTGTTCTTAATTTTTAAAATAGGACTATGGCTAATTAGGGGTGTTGGCACAGTGCTGTCTGATGAAGAAACTGATTACAATTATAAAAGACTTCTGGGGCCAACACAGTAAAAGACACGAACTACTACTCATGCTGGCCCCAGTGGTGTCTGTATGGTTGTCAATATGATTATGTGAGGAGCAGAAAAGGTTTTTTTTTTTTTCCCCCCCCATATAGGATTCAAATGCCCATGGATATGACACATGGTTTTACTAGTGTCCGACTTCTATTCTTGTGTTTTTCTTGAAATTAGAATATTAAAAAATGAAAAGCTCCGTCTAATTATACTTTGCAGAGTCTGATATGGTAGGCAGATGAATAACAGAAAAATTCTCTTCTCGAAGTAACTTTTATACTTCATCCCCCTTAATACCCAAACTCATTTGCAAACTACTTTTGACATTCTATATGTTTGAAACTAACAAAAATTATATTGTATAAACACCAATAAGGAGAAAAAAAGTGCAACGTAAATTATGCTTTGGGGAATTTATTTTGTAGAGGAAAAGAAAGAAAAAGAAAGAGGGAAAGAAAGAGAAGGAGGGAGGAGGGAGAGAAAGAAAGAAGGAGAAAATAATTTAAAAACTAAATTTTGTTTAATTCTATAGAGTAACTTAATGAAATGCAACAGCTAAACATAGTTTATGTTTGAGTTTTGTTCTCTCAAGAATATTCTTCATTTAGATGTGCACTTATTACAACATGTTACAAAAGAATCTGAATGGGTATTCAAATAACAGTTGTAATCAAAAGATTCTTTTCTCAAGGAAACAACCCGAGATTTTTATACTTATTTTTGCATTGCTTTGGGCATTTTAAAATGTGGCCCCCCATCCCTGAAGCTACTGAATTGTTCTGGTTTTGTACAGTGTAGAACAATCCTGCAATAATGAAACATTTCAATTTTGCACAAAAGGTGAAGCTTTCCATTTGAAGTTTTTCTTTAACAGGAAAAAAAATAGAGAAAATGGGCTGACAGCTTTAGAGAATTCAAACAATCCCCCTTGCCAAGATACGTATTTCATGAGTTTTCTCTAATTTCAGATTTGGTGCATATGTTTCTTACTAACAATGAATGCTTTCAATTTCGAAGTTCAGTTTCTTCTTTCCCTGCTCAAACCAATCTTCACCTTTTTAATAGGCAATTATTTTCCTAATCGCTTCATAAAAACTTTTTTTCCAGATGATTGTGAGGTACTCAGTGCTAAGTTATACATATGGATGCATTTAAAACAAACTGAGTGGGTTGTACACTGTAAATTGGTACTTGATTGGAAAAGGTCTCTTGGAATAAGGAAAAGCAGCAAGAATAATTTGAAAGAATACTTTAAAGTGTTAGAAAACTTTTTAACTTATAAAGTCATAAAAATCACAGGGGATCAGTCCAAGAATTCTTTTAAGGAACAAAATGAGCAAAATAGTATTGTCTTGTGATGTTTCAATGGGATGGGTAGCATTGTGATATTTCCTTATATTGGCATTAAATCTCACTCCAAAAAATAGAACATTTTCCCATTTTTCTCTCTTCATAACCTATTGTTTTTAATTGAATGATACACTCTTTTCTGTGATTAAAAAGATGTGCAAAACCAGGTTTTATGCTCTCAACTATGTGTATATATTTTTATTTGAAATACAGTGCTTCAAAAATTCTTGTGGGTCAAAACCAAACAGAAAAAAAAAATCCTGAAAAACAGGAGCCAAAAATACTCCATATTTTATGAGAATCAATTTTATCATCAGGAATAAAGAGAAAGACAATCTATTTTAGCCCCTCACAAAAGCACTTTCAGTAATATTAATTTTGAAGCTGCCTAGGCAAAGAGAATAATGAAATGCATATGCCTAAGCAGTTGAAATTTATAATTGTAGTATTTAAAAAATGATTCCAGTAGGATTCCTTCTAAATCAGGAAAAACAGTTGATAATTCAAGAAATCAATTGCACCTATAATGAAATTTGCTTCAGTGTCAATGTTTTAATTTGTAACAGGTTGTTAAAAAGAATTGTTTAACTATAAACAGAAACATTTTATCTTACAGACTTCTTAAAAAGTTGCACTTGATATTCTTTACCACTGACTCAATATAGAAGGTAAAATACAGAAAGTGATTGAGCCAATATAGCAAAGATCCTAATTAGTATCATGCTATAGAAAAACAATGAAGTGATTTTTGTCACCAATTACTGACAATTAGTGTACACACAACAGTTAATTTCATGGAAATAAAACCAATATAAAATGAAAGGAACAAAACCCATCATAATTAATGGCATTTGCCTGCATTCCTCAACTGGCTTGCTCTTTAATGAACCATAAAAGTCGAAGCAACTTGAACAGCTAAACACATATGCAAAATGCAAAGGTTTGTGCATGCAAATTCTCCAGTTTTTAAGCATCTGTGGACACATGTAAGCCAGCAACAGATTTATGTATATTAAGTTGTTATCCCCTAAACCTAAAGATATGCTTCTAGACTGTGTTAAACAATAAAATCTACTGTATTAGGTTACAGAGAAATAGTTGTGAGAGCTTATTAGTTTTCTAGTGTAATGCTTGCAGAGACTGAATGGTCAGTAATTGTAGAAATGTCATATTAATATTTCCTAGTTTACCTTGCTCTTTTATCTCAAAGTTTCCTCCCCCCTTACTTCTTGCCTGGTTTTTCTAAGGTAACACTTCTTATGTGCTCCTGAGCACAGTGGTGTCCAAGCTTGTGACCTCAAGTCAGTTTCATCTCAGGCATTAACTCTGCCACAAGTTTGAGAGTTGCAGTGTCACAATGTATCATCAAGTCAAATCAAGCTTTAAAACATTTTTTTTTCTAGCTTCTCTTACAGCTAGAAAGTACTCATTTTTGCAAGAAAACTACCAGTTGACCAAGTAAAAACAATACAAGGCCCATGAAATCTAAAGCTAAACTTGAGAAAATGTGCCCTCATAAATATTTTCCCCATTCCAACAAGTTCAGAAAACAAAACTCAAAACCTAACAAAACATCTCTATAGACTATTGCTTCAGGAATAATTGATTTTAAAACTTGAGGTACACAAATAAACATTTTAGAGGTTTTTGGCTGTGCAGAGATAAGATCCTCTCTAGGGAGACGACTAGAAACTGCTGGGCTCCTTTGTGCAGACTCCTGGAATGTGCTTGCTTTTCATTTCTTTCTTTGTGTCTGGCACACTGGCCTCACAGGCAGTGTCTTAAGCCATGCAGGGTCAGGGCAAACAGAGAACTGCATTCATGGACAGATCAAGTTTATGTGAGAATCTGCTCCTCCGCTGCCCTCAATCTCCATATGAATTGTTAATAAAATCTCAGCCTGAAAGCTCATCACCCCAACAGTGGGGAAGTCATGCAGAGAATCCTCTCGTTCAGAAAAACAAGATTTCTTTATCTTTTTCATCCTTCGCCAGCATTCGTGGGAATTCTGCCATGTAACCTCCTCCTGAACCAACCCGCACCCCCGCCCAACACCCCACTTGCTTCTGCAACTCTCAGGGTTACACCTGATCATCAGGAAAAGCAGGGAGCCCAAAGACAAAAGAAACATTCTGACACCCATAGCAAATCCACCACAACATCCACTTTGCCTCTACCGTACTCCACTGCTGTAAAAACCTTCAGGCAAAAGGAAATATCAGTGCTTATTTTTTTCCCCAGTTTGTGTCAAACAGCTGGAAAGACTTTCCCATAGCTTTATGACACCACATGAACTACAGAGGCACAGATATAATAAAAGGTCACATATAAAGCGAAGAACAGAGTCCTACCCTAATTAACTTGATATCTCCATGCAAATACTGGACAGGAACAAGCCCCGGTGTGTGTTGCAGGCAATCTTGCATGTATCTTCTAACCTTGCTACAGTCTAGCTGGGCCTCTTCTTTCCTCTGCTTTTGCTTCTTGCAAACTGTTTTAATATCGAACGCTTTTCAGAGGGATGGGCTGATGAACGAAAACATGAATTTCCTGCTTGCCCTTTAAGGTGGGTTAAAGGGGGTGCTAGCAATCAATTACAGAACAAAAGAACAATAACAAAAAAATGACTTAGGCTACACAGTGAATGTGTTACATTCTTTGCAGTCTTTTTTTTTTCAAACTCAGTGTTTCATTTATATTTGCCTTGATCATGAATAGTAAATAATATCTCTTCACTTAAAAAATGAAAGTTTACCCAATAGCTCCTGAAGGGAATCTATTTTCAACTGTCTTTAAATACACTTCCAATTTCAACTTAATAATGATTTTAACAAGGAGCTAAAAAGTTTGAAATTTCATCTGCATTTATGCTTCAGCTTTTCAGATTGCCTTAACACACCCTGATCTAGTTTCAAAATAAGCAGTTATATTTTCCATTCTAATTAACATTCTGATTCTACTGAATCTGTTTTACCATTTTATTTTGGTGAATAGAACAATAGTAACTTTTAAACTTTGCACACAAATGGTGCCAAGTTATCCTCCATTAAACTCTTCTTTCCTACAGCTGTGTATGTCAAAGAAAGTTGAATACTGTTTAAAAATAATATTTCTAAAGTACACCTGAATAAATCTAATTTGATTCAAATATAATGCAACTCTGGATCACCATGTATCTAGAAATGTTGTTAGGAAATCTTTGAGAAGACATATAGACATATAGACATATAGATAGTTACTCTCTAAAAAATAACAAAAAATAAGAAGAAGAAGAAAGAAAGAAAGAAAGAGGGGGCGGCAAAGTAAACACACAAGGTGACTTCTTAACCACTCACACAATAAAGCCATCATATAAACATATTTCACTCAATTTATCTAAAACAAAGTTACTATTATAAATGGCATAGGCATTTGCTCTGCAGCCATAGATATCAATTTTAGTTTGTGAATTACAAGAATCAGTAGTTCTAAGAATTCTCTTCCACAAAATTTAAGTCACAGAAGCTTGACAAACGTTCCTAACACTGGAAATTTAATTTTATACCCAGCATCCCATTACTTCATGAAATTCTACTTAGTCTTAAAATTTAGAAATTCATCAAATTTACATTGGAAAGATAGTTACAATATAAAGTTCAATAATATCTGTTAGCATTGATATAAATTATTATTATAATCAACATGCATTATACTGTTTTTGAAAGCATAGAATTCTATGGTTCTTCAAACATAACTAAGTAATCTCTAAATACTGACAAAAGTCAGTAAATTAATAAATGTCAAATGCATACTTGCAAAGTCATACAAATAAGTGAAAAGAGTTATTTTAGAAAATAGAAAATGATCCAAAACATATATTGCTCTTATGTGAAATTATTAACCAATAAGCTAGTTTTAGAACAATGAATTTAACATTTAACTAGGGCTATATGGAACTCAATAATTTTTATTCATAAGACTTGTGTATTACTGAATTATATCACCTCAAAACCTTCAGGATAATGGCTTAATTTCACTGAAGGCAAAAAAAAAAAAAAAAAAAAGAGTTGTATTTTAGCAGAGAATCTGTATTGCCAAACCACAATTCCTATTGTGATGAATATTTTCTGAGAAGTAAAAATGAATGGTTTGGTCCATTTCCTTAGTTTGTTTTTCAAAATGTGTATTTTCAAAACATTAGTGTGTTTCTAGAGTGGAGTTCTGCTTTATCTTTCTAAGGAACGTGTCCCATTCATTTCTGAGAGGATCACTGGTCCACAACTGGGTGAAGGAGGAGGCCGAGTCGAATGTGAATGCTGCTGGAAGGATTGAGACATGGAAACAGATAGTACCTTCTCCTCTGCCTGAAATTCTGTGAACCTCAAAGAGAAGACCTACCCCCAAGAAAGAGCTTGGAAGTGGGAAAGACATAAGCTATTGAGAACTTTATCTGGACATGTATAAATGAACTCAGAATATTAGATATAAAAGTGGTTCTATGATATGGGGATTAAGGATTTTAGAGTGTTTCCAATAAACCTAGGGAAGAGTTGAAGCTTCCATATTATTGTGGACTGAATATTATGACCCCCTATCCCACCACCACATTTGTATGATTAAATGCTAGCCCCCGTCTCTACCCCTCCATGTAGCTGTAATTAGGAATGGAGCCTCCATGGAGGCTCCATTAAGGTTAAGTGTAATCATAAGGGTGGGACTCTGAACCAATTGTACTGGTGTTCTTATAAGAAGAGATACTAGAGAGCTTGCTCTTTTTCTTCACACACGTACAGGATGAGAAAGGGCATGTGGGGATATTAGGAGAACACTCTGTCTTCAAGCCTGGAACAGAGCCCTCACCACAAAACAGAAGTCTTTGATCATGGATTTCTGGCTTCCAAACTAGTGAGAAATTAAATTTGTGTTGTTTAAGCCACCCAATCTGTGGTATTCTGTGTAGAAGCTTGAGAAGAGTAATATTAACACATCTTAAAATTAGCAATAACAATAGCAAATTGGAATAAATCCACAACTGCATTTGAAGGCCATCTCTGTTTTACCTATTACCTCCTACTTGTACAGAGCTGGGTAAAAGGGACAAAAATCTTAATCTGTAGCTCTCCTTCTGTTATAAAATTTAAAAATTTACCTGCTAGATAAGTATAGGTGTGTCTTTAACTAGAATTATTGATTACATACTTGAGTCAGTGAGTATAATAGTTAATTTGTCACATAGCCATTTTCTTTCAAAACACCTGTTTGAGGAAAAAAAAAAACCATAGTGTAACAATGAAAAGTATGGATTCTAGAGTAATGTCTAGATGCAGATTGAGCTTTAGCCACTGATCTGCTCTTTGACTCTATATGTACCTTAGATTCAGTTTCTTGAGATATAAAATGGCAATAATACCAAAAGGTTGTAAATTGTAGATGTTTCAAATAAAGCAGTACAATTTTTGATCAGGATTCTGACCATCACCATGGTCAGCATTATCCCACTTCTCTAAGCTCCCTAAATTACTTTCAGTTGAATGAATAAACTTCATACCCTCCTAGAATGATCTTCACAGAATGATTGTTTTAATATGTTGCCTGAAAATGTCATCAAAGATCAATATGAGAAATAGCAATATCTTGACCTGATGCTAACTTATTCCTAAGTATTTTACTCATTAAATAGTCCTCTAAAAGTAACTGGTAATGAGTCTTCTTCTCAGATCACAAAGACATGTGTATGTTTCTCTGTACACATTTGGTTTGCTTTCTGGTTTTTGGCATATTATGCTGTGTGGACTGCACTGGTAGTCTCCCAATTTTTATCCCCTTCAAATTTTCCTCTTTCATTTCTCTTTGTATTGCTCTTTCAGGAGGGTTCACATTTGGAAAGTCATATATTTAGGAAGATAGATTTAGAGAGTCAACGGCAATTAAAACCACAGGACTCTGGGACCTGGCTGTGTGGTAGGAAGACAGCATGGCTACTTAATAGCTGTGTGATTTTGGGCAAATTAATAATCGTTCCTGGTTTCCTCATTCCTAATATAGGTGTAATCTCAAAGGATTAGGATGAAAATTAAGTGAGTTACCACACATTTGCCAGAGGAGTGCTTGGGAAATGTTAGCAACTTAATATATATTAGCTGCTATTAATCCTGTGTCTAAATAGGCACTGAACATAGGAAAAAGTCTAGCTTTATAAGACAAGAAAATTTTGACTGAACATAATAGATACAAAGAAATATAAAACTATGGGGTTTGCCCTCAAATTTACCAAATTTTAATTGGTAAAATAAATCCACTTAGTAAAGCATTTAAAAAAGAAAACTAGAAATGTTCTACTCAAACAGTGGTTTGTAAGTTACTTCTGGTGTTTTGTTAATAAACCAACCCAGTAATGAGAAACAACATTCTATTTGCTTAAAATGGATATTCAAGAAAAGTTAAGGATTTTTCAAGGAAATTTTGAAAAGTTATTTGAGCCATAATGACTATGAAGTTATTGAAATATAATATTTGTCAAAAATACATTATATATCTTCAGATTCTGTGTAATATTTTGAAGCCAATTAAGGACTCCATAGAGACATTTAACAGCTGATGCTCTATCTCTAGTCCTGAAATTTGTCTTTCCAATTATTATATATTTCTTTAAAGCTCATAATGAAGATTTAATAAGTGTGATCCACCCTTGCCATCATGTTATATGTGAATTACATAAAATGTCAAACAAAACATATAAAATCTTAGTCTATTTCATATTCATGTTTTTGTGGTGTACACCATGGAAGATAATTTCAAATGAGAATTCAAGAGCTAGTTTGATTATGTTTATATTATAAGAAGAATTAAGAATAATTTTTCCAAATTAAAATTTTATAACTGAATCAAAATGACTAAAACTATGCATCAAAAGTTTTTAGCATTACATAACTGATATCCTTGCTATAGTTCTCCAAGTAATCATTCTCTAACTTGTAATATGAATGTTATTTTATTCAACACTTCTCAGAAATGAACACATCTGTCAATGGAATTGAAGTAGTCTATGAGTAGCATCAAAAGCTACACAACACGTAATCAACACATAATTCATCATATATTTATTTATTTTTTCTAATTTTTTATACATGACAGCAGAATGCATTTCAATTCACAGTACTGTTTATCACACTGGTAAACTAAATTTCATAACATTTTTTTTCTTGGTTAAAAAATAATCTCAAATTATTTTAGGAATATTTTGAGCATGACAGTTCCCAGCACATATTTGTCAAGGATGCCACCCTTGTCTTGTTTTCTTTTAATATGGATGTGGTTCTGTCACATGCATCTTTCTTACTCAGGTCTATTTAACCCTGGAAATATTTCCTCTTCACAGAGTCCCAACGCTTCGAAACTGGTTCAGTTTTTCAAGAAAAATTGAGAATCAGGTCATAGAGAGCTCAAGTAGAGATCTAGTCAGTTCTATTTGGTTCTCTTCAGCAAAACGCACTCTCCTACATTTCTCACAACTATGGTGCAAATGCAAGGTCTACACATAGTTAGAGGGTGCTGGAAAAAAAACATTCTTCAGACAAAATAAAGTCAGAATTTTTAGATCATGGTGGGAAAGCATGTCTTATTGACAATGAGGAATATTCATTATCTTTGTGAAGTATGAAACTTGCTAAACTGTGGGTAATATATGTATTAAGAATAACAGTTTGTGATATAACTCAGTATCATTATTACTAAAATTCAACAATATACATAAAATATACCAGTTAAAGTAGAATTCTAGAAATAAAAGAATATACCCATTTCATGGAAAATACAAATTAAATTATGTTTAATTTAGCAAGAATGATTAGCAAATGAAAACATAATTAAATACTATTATCAGATATTCACAGCTAACATAGGGCACCTATATTATTCTGAGAACTGTTGCTTATGTATCATATTATTTATCTGCTGATTATTATATGTATATTATATGCTGGGTAAATTACTTAACCTCTAGGAAAAGAAATAAGCATGGTAAGATCTTTGCCTTCAGGAGGGAACTACTATTTTTCCATAGTAATAGATGTGAAAACTGGAATCTATAGAGGTTAAGTGACTTGATTCATATCACAGAGCAAGTAAGAAGTAGAGGCAAGGAAATAATCCATTGTGCCTGACCCCTCCTCCCTCAGCCAAAAAAAAAAAAAAAAAAAAAAAAAAAAAACCCCAAAAACAAAAAAACAAAAAACCACAACAACACCTCTTATGTAAACTGACTACTAAGAGGTAAGAATGCTAATCTCAAATCAACCTCCTTTGCTTTTCTACATCAAGATCTTGGACATTTATTCATTTTTCTCTCTTTATTCACATCTCTTTCTATCTCTCTTCTTCCCAACTGTGTGTGTGTGTGTGTGTGTGTGTGTGTGTGTGTGTGTGTTCCCCTGTATTTTCTTTAAAAGGTTTGGAAATTTGGCAAGGCTAGAAAATTACTTGAAATAAAAATCTTTTCATTCTATTGAAAGCATAATAGCTCCTAAAGTTTCTTACTTTTACAAATAACTTTAAGGCAACGTTCTAAAAAGACCATAAAGGGTTTTTTAGAAATTATAGTATTTTTAGAATGAAGGGCAATGATACTTGAACAAGAAGCAATGTAATTATCTATTAAAAATCTTTTTCTTTCAATATATGAAGTTTTTAGTCAAGAAAATCCTTAATTTTAATTATAACAATTCTAAACAATCTTAACAAGAACATTCCCCAAATGCCTTTTAATGGGAAGTATCTATTTGCTGATAAAACACCATCAAATACTAGTCTACATTTAACGAACCTGATAACAGGATCCATTGTTGTGAAGATACTGTTGGTGGCAGAGCACAGGGCAAGGAATATCTCACTGTAGTCTAGGTTCTAACAAATGTATGCCATGGCCTAAACAGCCAATTGGTAGTAGAATGGGTGTCTTTCTCTAACAATGTTAAATTTTACTACCATTGAGATATTATTCCATGAAGTCAGAATTTTTAGATCATGGTGGGAAAAGCATTGCTATGAGATTCAAATGATATTCAAGGTCAATGTTATTTAAGTCAGAAATGTGCGTGGTAAGGGACTTAAAAACAGAACTGGAGGAAAAAGATAAAGACCTGTCACACAAGATGAACCTAAATACAATCTTCCTAAGGACATACAGCAATCTAAAGGCTTCTACTTATTCCTTTTTCTGCCCTTTTTCTCTTTATTTACTGATATTTAGGGAAATAGTACATTTTCTTCACATTTATTATCTCATTCTATACTTTCAAATGGTTCTTTGTAAAAACACTTGTTGTTACACTTTTATGGTCAGATATGCATTCTAATTTTTTATTGCTTATGTTATTTTTACTAAAAGATTTATTTTATCTTAATTACTTTACAGAGATATGTTCAATTTTATGTTATCACCTGCTTTTTAGTAACCATTACTTATAACACATTTATAGTGTTTGTACATGATTTTTAAAAACAATATAGATGAAATAGATGAAATGTATCAGCATTTCCCATTCTCAGTCATTTAAAATAATGTTTAACTGTCTTTTAGTAGGCATATCTCTGATAATCTAATCATTAACACTGTATTCTAACAAACCGCCAAAAACTTGGCTGGAATACTTTTCTCAGCCATCATGTTTCCAAACATGTAAAACATCACTTATTTATTGCCCAGGTGCCCAAGTTTGCCAGCCTGAAAAACTTAACGAGACCCTGTCTCCAAATAAAAAAAAAGAAAAAGGCTAGGGATGTAGCTTAGTGGCAGAGCACCCCAAAGCTCTATAGCTAGTACCTCAACAAATTAATTATTGCTATAAATTATCTTGTTTTATTTTTTGATCACTAGTCACATGTATTGGACATGTGAAATATGAATTCTAGAAACAAAATATTTAGAAAATTTAATTCATGGGTTACTATGATTCAAATGCTTCTTTCCAAAATTCAGATATTAAAAACTGAATGACCAGTGTGATAGTTTAAAGAGGTGGGAACTTTTACAGTTGATTAGGGATGGAGACCCCCTTCTTTCACGAATACGATTAAGTTCCTAATAAAAGAAGCTTCAGAGATGAGAAGTGTAAGAAACCAATTTCTCCATCTCTGCCTGGACAGAATTTTAGGGCCCTGGCCAAACTGGCTTGTCTTCGGGGTTGGATTAAAGCAGCTGTGAGGAAATACAGAATGACTACACCAGGAGGCAGAGGCCAAGAGAGAGACCACTGAAGGTGAAGGCCCAAGAAAAACTTGTGAATGAGTCCTGGAATTGTTATGTTACCATTAAGAGCTCACCATAGTGGTGACTGCAACACACCTCAAAAACCCAAAGGTTTGTCTCAACTACACATTTATTTTACCTGAGGCTTACCATTAAAATTTGTGATAATCATAGCTTTCTCAGTTTTTTAACCATATGTTATGTGTACAGACTAACTCGTTGTTCAACCAACAACTACCAATGGGACTTTAGATCTTACCAATGTATTCTATTTACAAATCTATAATATAGCAATGGTAATAGTTCTCAGCCCATGAGGAATTTGTAAGACTACATGACAATTATGTAAGCTATTTTAAACAATGCCTGACACAGTCTATGTTCACTCAATGTCAGATTCTCTCTATATATATATTGTTCTATAAATTACTTTCATTCTTAGTTATTGAAAATGGCTAATTATGCATAAGCTCTCAATATTCAAATATTTCTATAGGATAATTAATGTATTAGGCCTCTGTAGTTTTTAATGATCTTGTTTCTATGGCACATGATTCTCAAATGATAGATAAGCTGTGTTCACAAAATTATCATCTCACATTGATGACAATGTTAAATTGTTCTCTTATCTGTGGTACTCTATAATCACACACAATTTGACTTATACAACTTCACAGTTTTAAAGCAGGTTTAAATGGCAAACACATAAGACATGAACCATAGAATATCATCTATCTTAGAGTTACATATTTTTATAAGAAATTTTCTTAAGATTTTGTAAACCAGATCACAAAAAGAAAGAATTCGGAAGAGATTCTCATACCAGTACTGTGCAATAAATCATCAAAGATTATTCCTCCCATGGGAAAATGGAAGATCTAATGAACTCTAAAAAGAGTAAAACTCTAAAAAGAATTATATTTTTTTTCTACATTTTTCCTATCTTCATTTTCTGGTATGTGTATTTTAGAGTGTAAGAAGATTATTTGTCTATAATGGAGTCTTTGTTGGTCTTGTTATTAATGAGCACTAATTAAATTTCATCAGATAGTCACAATTCCAATTAGGAAAATTATAATACAGTTCAGAAGAAAAGTTATTTCTCCCTGTCTTCCTTGAGGAGTATAATCTCAGGTGAGATGTATGAATAGATTTAAACTAGATATATCAGCAATATTTTAAACCACATATATTATAACATTTCAAGGAGAAATTCAAGATCAAATTTAATTACTCTTATTTAAATATTTTCTACAAGTATTTCAATCCCAATTTGAAATCAAACTTTGTTATCTTCTGATTTTTTTTTTTAAAGAGAGAGTGAGAGAGGAGAGAGAGAGAGAGTGAGAGAGGAGAGAGAGAGAAAGAGAGAGAGAGAGAGAGAGAGAGAGAATTTTTAATATTTATTTTTTAGTTCTCGGCGGACACAACATCTTTGTTGGTATGTGGTGCTGAGGATCGAACCCGGGCCACACGCATGCCAGGCGAGCGCGCTACCGCTTGAGCCACATCCCCAGCCCCTCTTCTTCTGATTTTGCAGTTGACCTAGAAACTAATATGGATATGTGCCTAATTTCTCCTATTCAACTTATTATATTCATCATTTTTCTCTAGAGAACAAAAAGTACCTCTTATAAAGTTTTCTCTTCATTCAAATCCACAAATTAGTGCATTTCTTGCCTAAGAAATTATGATATCCTAATGAAAAAAGCAACTTTCTAGCTAATTTTTAAGACACAAAATCTATTTAGGTATAAAATACATGATAATATTTCCATTAACTATTTTGGGAAAGATGGATCATCATAAATGTATGAAATGCTCTAATTCTCTCATAGTAAAAGTAAAATGAAATACTATTTTTTTTCTTAGCAAATGCTACACTCCTTTTAGTGATAAGATTTAAGAGGTTGTCATTTTCAATGAAAATACCAATTCTGTACCTTTTTTAAAAAAAATTTAAACATTGGTACATAAATCTTTCAAGGTCCATGATTTTTAGGAATATAAAATATATATTTTTAGAAATATAAAAAATTGAGTAGTGACTATAATAAGATATTTGATCAGTGATTATATAACAATATACTTAATATAAGAAGGTCATTACAATTTAAAGATATGCAAATGTAAGAAAACAAAACAGAATATAATCATATTAACAAACTAAATATTGCACATTACAAGTTAATTGCACTTTCAAAAAACTCAATCCAAGGAGCATATTTGGCTCTTTTGCATTTAGGGTTATTTCATGTTGACTATCTGACTATGTAAATATGCTGATAGTGTGTGTGCCAAAAGCTAAGGGATTGGTGGTAGACCTGGGCTATAAGTAAACGTTTTTTTTTTTTTTAATTTGAAGATTGATATTTAGAAGGCTAAAGCAAACACAGTATGTGCTCTTCTATGGAAACACACATTTCTTGGAATCTTTACAGGTCTACTTTTTAAAGATACATTTGATTTTAATTTGGGAAATAATACCAAAAAAGAAAATCATCCGCTTTGACTTGTTCTTCAGGTATTCTACTCTCCTACTGTCATGACTCAAATGATCCCCAAAGGGCCAGCCTCTCAAGGAAGTCTAGATTCATGCCTGGTTTGCTCACAACTGTAAACTCTGCACACAACAAAGCTTTTAAAGCATATTCAACAAATATTTTTTAATGAAGTTAAAAAGAAAACATTAAATGAATGGCAGAATTTATTTTAAACACCTTTATAAACATATCTCATGCATGATAAGTAACATGGATATGGATATGTATGTAAAGCATCAATAAAAATAAATATTTCTTAAATCACTCAGATTTCTGCAAATTTGTACCAGAGTAGAGAGTGAGAGATTTGGGATTTAGTGCTCAGAGATATGAATTCAAACTCCTGTGCTGGAATTAAGGCATCAGTTCCTTAAATATGTCTGGGTTTAAGCATCCTCATCTGCCAAGAGGAGCTCAATTAATCTCCCTGTTATAGTATAGTTCCAGAATGTTCCCCCAAAGATCATGAGTTAAAGGCTTGGTTCCCAGTACAGCAGTGTTCAGAGATGGGAGGTGATTGGATCATGAAGGCTCTTACCCCACCAATGAACTAATTACCTGATGGAGTCAGAACTTTAATAACTACTGGCAGGAGGTACAAACTTTAGGAAGTAAGACCTGGTTGGAAGAAGGTCACTAGGACATGTCTTTGAAGGGTGTATTTTGTATATAACCCCTTCCTTGCTTTCTCTCTCTTTGCTTTGTGAGCACCATGAGGTGAGCAGCTTTGCTCTACCGAATGCCCCTGCCATGATGTGCTGCCTCATCACAGACCCAGAAATGATGGAGCTCAGTAACCATGGACTGAAACTTCTGAAAACATGAGCCAAAATAAATCTTTCCTCTTTTAAGATAATTTATCTTAAGTATTTTATCACAGTAATGGAAAGCTGACTAACACACACCTTTAGAGAGCTCCTGACAGGATTTCAAAATGTGAAATCCACTTAAAATGTAGGTTCTTTCTTCTTCACATTATTATCTTATATACCCTCATTAATTTTTAAAGAAATGTCTAGCATCCAAGATTTTCAACAAAAATAACTGCCAAAATCAGTACAAAATTTGATTTCAAACAGAATTTTTAACAAACTGGGATAGGTTTTAGAATATTATTTTATCCAACTCTATGACTATAAATAGGCAATGCTTAAACCAGGTACAAAATAAAATCCTTTGAAGATATACAAATAATCATTCCATGTCTGCCCTTTATATGCTCAAAAATAACTTCCTACATTTTAAATCACTTCATTGGTTATATACACTGACATAAATCTCATGTATGCAATCATTCTACTCAAATAAAAATAATAATAAATTTGAAAATAACAATAATTAATCACTTCTTTCCCCCACTGTTGGAAAACCCCAAATCTGCTGAGTGGAAATGTTTGTTTTCTCTTGATAGTATGAACTGTATATACTTGATAGCATTCATTGAAACAGGTCAATCTCTCCTTAGGTTTTAAATCAGTTGGCTCCCAAGCGATCAAGCAAATTGGTAAGGTAATATTAGTTCAAATTAGTAAGGTCCCTTTATTTGCTAATTTATTTTAGTTGAGTTTATTCTGATTTAGTTTGGCAAGATGACATTGCCTCAGTTATAACCTAAAGGTTATAAGACAACAGAGACCATCTAATGTACAATGTTCAAATCATCCCAACATAAACCTGTTTGATTTTAAAATGAAGACCGCCTTCTTTGTTTTGATATCTTTGGACTATAACTGTAATAGAATACTTTCAGTTGGTTCTTTTAATTTAAGTCTATATAGTGACCATGACCTGGTGGCTAAATCCTTGAGATTTGTCTTTTTCAATCACAATTGTTCTTACAAATCTAAATCTTCCAACTACTGGAGGTCAATGAAATTACAACTAGGCATCAATGTAAAAGTCTTCAAGGGTTCCCCCAACCTTTATTCAGGATATATTTTGAGGCCTCATGATATAGCAGAAATCTCTGACACACATAAGAAATTACTATGTTTGGATATAAGGTTTCACCCAAAACATCCTGTGCTAATTCAGGAATGTTTAGAGACAAAATGAGTAGACTATGAGAGCTGTAACCTAATTGGTCCACCCTTGTTTGAATGGAGTAGGTGGTAACTATAGGGAGTTGGGGCATGGCTAGAGGAAGAGAGGCATGGTGGCATGGCCTAGAAAGAAAGGTACCTCTTCCCTGTGGCCCCTTCCTCTGTCCATCTCTCTCTGCTTCTTCACCCCACCATGAGGTAAGCAGCACCCTTTGGCCATGATGTGTTGCCCACCTTGGGCTAAAGCTATGGAGTCAGCTATTTATGAACAGAGACCTCCAAAATTGTGAGTCCCAAATAAACTTTTCCTTCTCTAAGTTTTTCTTTCAGGTATTTTGGTCACAATTATTCAAAATTTGACTGAAAAAGGAATTTTTCTGACACCAAAGAGTTGAAAACTACTATTGACATTTCGTAGTTTCCAAAATATACAAATAATCCCAGAAATTACAGGCTATAAATAGGATAGACAATAAGATAGAAGGACTCTTGGGTTTCAAATGTCTTTATGGAGCAAATTCACCTACCTATCTGCTCTAGACCACCTACCTTCTTTCAGACATTTATGTGAAATACAAGTAAATTTCTACCTTGTCTGATCAACTCACTGTGGGTGTCTTTGTTACTCTTGCTTAAGGTAGTATGAAGTATACTTTCTGATACTGTAAGTTGAGCTTTCTAGCAGATAGAATTTTCATCTCCTTTTCCAGCTCCAAATTCCTGCACCATAGTGTTTGCAAAACTAGAGACATTTCATTCTTTCTTTTGGAAAATTTGTACTTCAAGCTCAAATATTACATCCTCTGAGAAACCTTCCTCAGCTCATTCAGATAGTTTTTTTTTTTAATCTACTGAGCTCTTGGAGGACCAGTTATTTAATAAAGAGTCCTAAGATTCAATTTTAGAAGAAACAGTCTCAGAAAGTTTAAGAAGGGTGAACTTTGTTTAACTACAAAATAAATAAGACTTTGTGCTGTAGGGGACATATAACTGACTTAATAGTCAAGAAAACTGGATATTTTATTACAAGTTGGGCCAGCTGGGAAAAAAAAAAAACACAACCCTATTCCTTACTCTTTAATTTTTCTATCATGAGACATAATATTAATGGTAGTAATCCATGAAAATCAAGTACAACCCAACTATTTACCTGAACAAAAATAAAGCCAAACAATATAGAAAATATACTTGCCAATTAATCTCTCAAGGTTGAGGTACTTACATGCATTAGGTTATCTTATAAAGAAAGATTTAGAATAAGATAAAGAAAATAATTCTAAGTTAAGAAGTTTATGATTTAAGTTGAATACTAACATATGATTAGTCCTTACAGCAAGAAAAGTTAAAAACAAACCAATAAGATTTGTATTATATTTGCACAAAATAAAAAGACAAACAAGCAAGCAATAATAGATTTTTTAAAAATATTCTGATCTTTATCAAGTTGAAATAGCTATGAATAACATAGTATTAGACTTAAAGGAGAAATATTGTTTCATAAAAGTATACAGGTATGGCTGTCCATTCAGAAAAGCATTTTGTTCACCCTTCATTGACTCTTGAGATCTATGCAGGAGTAAATCTTAAACATGTATTTGCCTAAATGAGAAAATGAGACTATGCATTGTAAGAAATTCATGCCTTAAAATGACAGTTTGAAAGCAAGAAAAATCTGCAAAAAGTAAAAGCTGTTATCATGAGACCTTTTTTATTCTGTATGGGGGTAACAATAGAAATTTAACAACCTGAAAGACTAAATAAAGTCCAAAAGTTAGGGATGAGATATATAATTTCTTAATGGTTTCCTAACTTGGTGTGATCAGTTAACTTTTAACAACTTAGCATCACATGATGGATGGAAACTGAAGGAAGCCTGATATGAAGTCCAACATCTCTGTATTGGGGGAGCTTGGGTTGAAGAAGTTGTTCCTCTTATGAAACACATTGCTTTGTTTTAAAGGTGTTTTGATTGCTGTCACCATTTGCATTTCATGTCTTCTTATTAGGATGCATGGGGGATTTCTAATTCTAATTTCAAGAAAAGGTGTTCATCTTCTGTGATTCGTTTACCCTTAGTTTTATGGGTACTCTAAACTGAGAATTTGCCTTACAGTGTTGGCTGCTAGAGGAAAAAAATGACCTATTGCCTTTTTTTTTTTTTTGAAAGAGTATTTATCATGATGTTTTAGCCAGGCTTATTCTTAGTGTTTCTGGTTTTGTTTCATTTTGTTTTGTTTTAGGGTACTTTTTTCTTCTTTTTACACTTTATCTTTGTTTCTTTCCCTATATGAAAGGTGAAGAATGAATAAGGAACACATTCATCCAAGTTTAAAAGGCAAATCTGTGCCCAAAACTGGAGTGTTCTGTCTCCAAGTCAAGTGCTCAGATCTTCCCTACATTATTCATCATTCTTATTTTAAAATGGATAAATTTAACTCTGTGTCATTGAAAGTTGTAAGAATGATTTATCCTTTATCAAAAGAAAAATCCATTTTGAAGAAAATGTTTTTTTAAAAAATTCTGTTCCTTATTTCAAATTTAAAATCTGATGAATGAATAATTAATGATTATTTAACATTTTAGAGAGATTTGTGTCAAGCATTGCGTCAGTTGCATTATTTTTAGTCTTCTCAAACTCTGCAGACAATAATATTATTCTCACTTTTACAGATGAACAAACCGAGTCTCAGCAAGACTAAATACCTTGCTCACAGACATAAAGCCATACAGTTGTGTTGGAGGTTGACCCACCTCCGAACACCACACTCAGAGACCCTACCTAATATTATCAGTTTGTGCTTACACATGGGAACACTCATTAGGAATGGCTAGTATTTAATGATGTTAACATTCTAATATTCCTAAAGACTTCTTCTAAAGACAGAAGGCTTTAAGCCTATATACAATGAAACATTGATTAAAACCTAAAATATTTCTTCCAGAGTCCATAGTTCAGTCTAAAGTTTCAGATTCAGTAAATTTTAAAATTCTATTAAAAATAAATTGCATAGGGAAAATAAATAGTATCACTTTCTAAACTAACCTCATTTTCTAAACAGGCTAAAAAGTTAAAAGAGGCTTCAGCATCCACATTTGCAAACACTATCTAATACATCTAGATAAAACTATGTCTAGTATTACTCACACTTTACACATTTTTATATAAGCACTGCCAACAGACTACAACATGTTTTAAAGGTGGAAATAAAATCACAAACCTTGGAAAGAAGGATTTTATTACCCATCTATAAAATTCAAGTTTACAAGAGAGCTGGAATATATTTATGCTACAGTAATTTGATCATGCATAAAAGGGGTGACACACTCAGTGGCTCACATTACTTTAATTAAAAACTTGCATAGGGTTACCTCAGGTTGGAGCAAAGCACAGAAATGGAAGTCACAAGGGAAGATTTATATTCTTGATATTACCACTAACAGGAATGCTGCATAATATAAAGATTGGTTTATTTCTGTGTCAGAAAGCAATCAATATAAACTAAATGTGTGATGTGCAGTGCTTTTATTAGAGGGAGGGAATTTCATTACCCATTCATAAATTCCTTTCAGGTTGACCCAGTAGTTCCCATTCAATGATTTCCACAAACCTATGAAATTTTATCTCAAATGTATCAATGCATGTAGCAATGAAGTGTATTTTAAAGAAAAATACATGCCAGGAGTCTCCTAATAAGAACTATATTTTACAAATTATCAGAAAATATAGACATAGGCCTAGGGAAGGTGTGTTGACTAAGGGAATTTGGTTGGAAGCACTCCTGCAAATGATCAGAATGTCACCCTCTAATGTGCAAACCAGACCAAGAAGGAGGGAAAAGAAAGCACAAATAGATTTGACTACTGAAACACAATTATCAAAATAAGAAAAGTTAGTCTTTACCCAGACTCACTGATAGTTGAAGCAACTTACACTCAGATGAATGCTTTACTCAAATGGTGCTTTACCATTTTTCACAATAATTTCATTAATTCATTGATTCTTATAGCAAACCTCAGGGTTGCAAAATACTAACAATATCATCCCCATTTTACAATATGGAAACAAGTTCCAAGAGACAGAGATGCCCCCCACCAGCTCCCTTAGTACAAAATTGCAAATGATTAGGAGATCATCAAACCCAGAGTTTCTATTTCAGCTTGAGAACACTTTCCAAATAACATACTATTGCATCAACATAGTCTAGTGTCTAAAGTCTCCTCTAAAAAGAGGAGACTTGGTAATAAAAAATAAAAATTTTACCAACCTTTATCACTTTGTGGTATGCAATTTTAAAGACTTTATTTTTCAAGAAACTTATGGAGGGCCCAATATACTAAAAAACAAAACAGTCTAGATATCTGTTAGTGAAACGAATTAGAATATGCATAAAGATAATATTTACTATTAATAACAATTAAGAGTTTTTAACATATAATATTTTGCAGTTATCCAGTTAAGCTACAGTGAATTAAGATTAGTCAAGCTTCTTGATTGCTTAGAATTAGGAATTGATGGACAATCATGCATTGCACTTGATTTATTTCCTGCATTTAAGTCAATTCCAAATACAAAACTCTTACATTCTTGTCCTGACATCCCACCACCTAGTTTGACTTGTGCAAAACACTGGGACAAAAAATAATTCAAAAGTAACCATTCTCATGAAGTAACAATATATTGATAAAAAAGTCAGACATATCGCAGTTCATTAATATATTAATGGCAAGTTAACAAGAGGCATTCCATAGAAACATTGAGAATGGTTGTTTCCAAAAACATTTTACATTTATTTTACCACTCCTATTTCTAAAATTTACCCCATACTATTTTCTTTCAGCCCAAATTTTACTTCAAAATGAAGAAAATTTATTAATATTTCATTTTATGGAAATACATGATTCCTTTAAATACCTTTCATTTAAGAAGCTAAAACTTCATGTTTAATGGTATGATGCAGTAGAATTCTATGAAAAATCTTCATATTTCACCTTAGCAGTTCATACATATGTCCCCATCTTATCTCCTCCTATTTCCTAAATATGAATGTGAATATTCTTTTCTGGTTTAAGCATTTAATCACTTCTTTCACAACATTATTACCTTTGGCTTCTAAGTATTAGTTTATATTTAAATAGCTGTAAGGCTTACCATTATGCTTTTTCTTTGCTTACTTTTTCTGCACTCTCCATTTCGATTCAACTACTAATTGACTTGATTTTATATCTTAAAGTTTTGGGGAGTGAACATACCATGTCTACTAGATTTAATTTCAAAATAATGTATTAAAAGTAAATATGCTGATAGTTCTAATTTTATATATTTATTTGAAAATTAGGTAAGGTAATAAGGGAACTGTTTTCAATATCAGAGCTTTGTTTCTCATTTTCAATGTCTCTGAATTTAAAGAAGACATGCAACAAAATTACTAAATCAAAATGAGCTTTACTTAAATGATAGATTTGTTTTTCAACAGATGTGCTAACTTGCCAAGTTGGAGGGTAAGAAAAACAAGTCTAGAATTATACCAAAAAAGCAGGAACTCCTGTATTTGTCACAGCTGATTTGAGAAGTTTGTCATCTTAACAAACTGCTTTCTTCAAATGCTGCCCACAGTAACTTAACACAAGAACAGGTGACAGATCCTACCCCAGCTAGAGAAAAATGTCCCTCAATTGAATTTTAACTTACTTACAAAGGGTGATTATGCCAATCTAATGATCATATATTGGACCCCTGGTACTAAGTAAGCAAGCATGTGCTGTGACTTAGCAGCGTCCTCACTAAATTTCACAGCTCTGATTTTAAAATTATATAATCTGGTTCTAATTGTTTTATGGTTTTCACAAGCTATATGACACTCTCAGAAACTATCCAGCAACATGATAGTCACATTAAAGCTCACGATGAAATAACATGTCTGACAAAATGAATAAGCTGTGACAAAACAACTCATTGGAAAATGTCACATTGCACTTAGGAATCACCTATCATCAGACATGTTTAGTACCCAGGAGGCTAGTGGTATTGCCAGAAGAACATTCTTAACCCAGAATAATCAGATTTCTCTGGAAGCAGCTTTCAGAATAAGCTTTTAAACTGTCATAATTATAAGCAAAAACTTACTTTTAGATATAGTAGCATTGAAAAATAGGCCCTTTCAAAATAAATAATTATGGAAATAGCATATAGAAGTAAGGTAGTCTGAAAGTTTTCAAGATAATTTAAAAATATGAAATTTTCCTAACTTTACAATAATAGAATAATAAATAATCATCAATATTCTTATCACTAAGGATATGGGGGTTGGGGAGCACAATGTGGGGAGCAAGAGTGGTTCTTGTTCTCAAGGGAGAGAGAGCATTGGTCTCTGAGAGGACCAAAGGCAAAATCCACAAATCCAGTCTCACTTAATCCATCTTTAAAATGTCGATAAGGGAGATTGCTGCCATGTGAATCATAAAATTTTAGGGGTGTGTGCTTAGGCATGAGAAGCAAAGGTATGTACAAAAACTGGACGGGCAGAGGAGGTATGAAGAACTGGGTCTTTGCATGGTGCTAAAAAAAATTTTTGCAGTGACAGTTCACACAAACACACACATACAAGCTTGATTCAATGTCCAATATTTTGAGTACAATAAATCAGGACACTATTTAGAAATTGATAAACCTATTGTATATGTTGTAATGACAGGCAGAACTGCCATTCCATCTATGTTTTAATGCAGTTGGGTTAAGAAAGACAAAAACTGAACATATTAATACTGCTAATACGAATATTAGCTGTATTCTAAAGCATATGTAGTAAGTAGGAATCTAGGAAATCTGTTAATAATTATGTCCTAAAATATTCCCCTAGTCCCTACATTCTTGGCCAGCAGAACAATTTAGAACTAAGCAATGACAATTTTAATTATTTCTAAATATCTAATTTTTAAAATAGGAACAATAAAAGATGGTCCAGATTAATTTGAATATTAATAGCATGTGAATTCAAGGCTAAAAAGCTGCATTGGAATTTTTATGAGGGATTTGTTCCCTAGTAAGAAATCCATTAAGCCTTATGAAGTTTGTCTCTTTCTTTTAAATGGTATCCTAAAAGTAAATTTTAAAAAAGCTTATTTTATTTTTTCAAATACTTTTCAAAGATGACTTGTGAGTTAAGAAGTTACTTATTCATATTTGAAAATACTTTTCTGGGTTAAATTTTATAGCCTAAGCACTTCTGCTGCAGAATATATGTCATAGCACCATAGTCAGTCTCCCATGTACTTTTCCTTATCTCTCCTGCTTTTAGAGAATACATTCAGCTTTAACAGCAGCTCTGTTAGCCTTTGACTTGGGCAATCATTCAACAAGGGCCTGACAACTGAACCCCTGACTTAAAGAAAAGCCTTTCACAAGCCAATTCAGTGAATTCTTCAGTTTTTTTTTTTTTTCAGATTTGTAAATGGGTTGGTTGGAGACATAGAAATTTGGTTACTGCATCAATATACTTTTCCACATACTTTGTATTTTAAATAGGGCTTAATTTACTGTCCAAGATACATTAAAAAGGTTTTCACTTAACTTATTTAATATTTCCATTTGGATACACTATCTCTTTCCCTTAAATGTCTCAGAAGCAAGGAAGGTCACCTTTAGAGAATCAAGATTCATCCTTTTCTGGTCATACACTTTCCAAGTACAAATTTCTAATGTACAGAGACAATCAAATCAACTCAACAAGGCCATCTGGAGTTTGAAACCACTGAATAACTGAGTAACTGCTAAATGTATTAGTCTCGCCCTCTGAATGGCATGTTCCCTGTGTCACCATGCTGAGTACTCAGGGACATATCCACCCCATAATTTGAGACATCCAAGCCTTCAGGCGAGAAGTAGATAGAAAGCAAATGAAGTTTAAAATACAGAAAATTGATTAGAAATAGAATTGAATTAACACCTAGAAATTAGATTGCTTATTTAATTATTTCATTTAGTTTTCATTTTCCTTCAATTACTTTGCAATCTTTTGTAATAAATGAAACCAAATCATAGAGATAAGAAGCTTAAGGCTTCTCTTTTTTTATAACATTAGCCAGTAGCATAAACTAGAAATGTAAAAATACCTGGTAAACTATTATCTTTTTTAGGCAATTTAATTACAGTTTGAAGAAGAACCAATTAAATGAAAGTGATTTTATAAAGACTCTGAATTTCTTCAATTTTTAATGTAAAGAAAATACAAAATGGTCTAAAAAATGTTTCTGAGGGAAATGTGTTTTAATAAATCAATATCAAATGACATGTAAAATGCTATTATTAATGTTACCATAATTCAGGCTCTTGGAATTGATGTATTTAAACATGTCTTTATACTGAAAATATTAACTAGACAGCTTTAAGTATATACAGTGAGACAAACATGATGTTTAAGAAAAGAAATAGAAGTAGTAAGCAATATGGTAAAAGTATCATGAACACCGGTATAGTCAAGAAGGATGGAAGCATATTAGATACTGTAGGCAATGTATCATCTGAGATTATATGCAAAGAAATATTTTTGGTATCTAATTAAAAAACATGGGTAATCAAGACTTTTGCTCACATGGGACCAATATCTGAATTGAAAGCCTGAATAGGAAGAGGTAGAGGGTTGCTCTTAAACCTACCTCTGTGTGTGTTTGAACATGTTAGAGGAGAGGATGGATTATGAGCCTTAAGGCTGAAATCAGTTAAGTATGAACCTGCTATAGGAACTCATTGGTGGCAAGGACAAAGATGAAATGTCATCCTCACAATGCCTTCCTTTGTCAAGTACTCCTGGGGCCAAGAATTCTCTTATTAATTCACTTCATCAGATTTAGGGTCAGAGATTTGGGATGTAGTAATTCCTAAAAGATAATGTCCCAAGTGATGACAAGTGACTAACTCTACAGTTACCTGTTACTCACTCTGTCCATATCACAATCTTTATTTATTTATTTATTTATTTTATTGTTGGTTGTTCAAAACATTACATAGTTCTTGATATATCATATTTCACACTTTGATTCAAGTGGGTTATGAACTCCCATTTTTACCCCGTATACAGATTGCAGAATCACATCAGTTACACTTCCACTGATTTACATATTGACATACTCATGTCTGTTGTATTCTGCTGCCTTTCCTATCCTCTACTATACCCCCTCCCCTCCCCTCCCCTCTTCTCTTCTCTCTCTACCCCCTCTACTGTAATTCATTTCTCCCCCTTGTATTATTTTTCCCTTTCCCCTCACTTCCTCTTGTATGTAATTTTGTATAACCCTGAGGGTCTCCTTCCATTTCCATTCAATTTCCCTTCTCTCTCCCTTTCCCTCCCACCTCTCATCCTTGTTTAATGTTGGTCTTCTTCTCGTGCTCTTCTTCCCTAGGCTGTTCTTAAGACATGACATAGCGTCACCATTAACAGCTCCTTCATTAACACTCTCCTCTACTAGAAATTCCCTGCATCGCTGCTACTACAAACCAGATAAACAATCCCCCAGATGAGAAGTGCTGCCTTAATGTATGGAGTTCTTTTACCATGGGGAAAAAAAAAAAGATTCAGAGTAGGCTCCTGGAGAAAAGCAGTCAATTTCATGGGCATTATTGGTGAGCAGTACTGGTACACTGATCAAAACAGACTTATTTTTTCCTTTATTCTGAATTATTTCATATGCTTATTTCCATGTATAATTATCTGTTTTGTATTTTATAACTTCCATATGATGACATACTAAAAATACTCTACCACCATACTTCAACAAAATATTTAGAGGAAACTCAAAGGTATTTTTATTTAATGTCACATTCTTAAGCAATATCCCACAACAAAAGGTAATGGCCTTGTATTATCAACAGTTCTCTCTATAAGAGCTACAATATCACAGGATAAATCATGGCAAATAATATTTGCAAAATTTAGATAATATTTCCTGACAGTTTTTCCCACAGTTAGGTTTCATAATGCTTAAATTTAACAATGAAAGAAAAAACTACTGGCAGAATATTTTTAATAAATACTCATGCCTTAATTTACAAAAATATTTTTTCTCTGACAGGCAAGAATATTTTGTGCAGTGCTCCAATTCATTTAAAAACTATATCTTGTGACAATTTGTAAGGAATATAAACATCGGATATTAGAGCCAGTTTATTTCTAGACACACTCTGATTTTAAGGATATCTAAGTAAATCTAAGAGAAGGACCTGCCACAAAGGATGAATTCCGTGTTCCCATCAAGCTTTCCAACAAAGCAAAACAAATTCTGTTTAATCTGTGGAGGAATGAACAGTTACATGTGTAATGAAAAATAACTGACTGGATTCTTTTCTCAACCTATTCTGAAATCTTGGCTTTCAATGAAATTAACAAATCTGACATTTTAAGGGCAATAATAGATGACAACTTCCCTACTGTGTTAACAGCCATGTTGGTGCATCTCATGTCTATGAAGCCTAAGCTTGAATCACAAAACTTTCTATTTTTAATTCATTAATTGTCATCCAGAACAGTGGCACTATAGCATACAGATGATGTGGTCCCAAAGTCAATTTGTGAAAATATAACTTTTAAAGACATCACCTAATAAAAATGATAGGAACAACATACTTGCAAACATCTCCTTCATTGCAAGTCTTTATCCTGGCAAATGTCCCAGACAAATAAGTTGTATTAGTATTAAAACTAGAAACAAAAAAAGAGAAAATCTTAAAAATAAAGAATTTATCCATATTTATAAAAATAAAGAATTAAGTAATTGATTCTCCACAACTAGCTGTAAAAAAATTAAAACACAGGAACATAAAAGGTTTATTTTGGTGTTTTGTTTCGTTTGGTTGCTTGGATTGTCTGGCTTCAAATAAGCCATACTTCATCTTTTAAAGACAACTATTGTCACAAAAATATAGGGAGAAAACTTGTTTGTAATGTCACACAAAATTATTGAAGAGATATCAGTCATTTGCCAAATGACTAATTTTTGATAAAAATTATTAAGATAAAGTAATATCACATGTCATGGTATTCAGATATGCATTCACGCATCATCAGAATAAAACAGTCTTCAAAGTGATTTTTGATGACTTTATGTCCTATAAGCAAAAAAAAAATGCTAATAATAATTGGTATGTTTGTGACTTCTATGTTTGTTGGTGTAGAAATATGCAACTTAAAGGAAAAAAAAAAAACCTGTGATAACAATAAACTCACTTAAAAGAACCAAGTACCTCCATCAAGTCTCACAACCTGACAGTAAATCAGGAGATCTGTGTAGTACAGAGCCAAAGATGCCTTACAAGGCCTTCAGCTAGAATCCCTCCAGTCTGAACAAATTTACTTCCTGGAAGCAAGAGATGGACTTTAAGAGCACATGCCAGGAATCCATTACTCTCTATTAGAATTTAAGGGAACATGGGAAGGGAAAATTATTTTATTTATCCTTGAAAATATATATTCCCCAATATGAGACAGTCCACATATTTAAATATTATTTCCAAATGTTATATTTTTAGTCTCAGTGGTTAAAAGGTTTGCAAATGCAATGACAAAATGCTACTCAATTGAAAGTTGTACTTTAAAGCTATGTGGTATGCCCATACTTCACAGTGAGAGATATAATTCACATGGCAAGCTAGGAATTCAAATTATTTTTATTGTTTTATCCTTGAGGGATCAGTAAGCATCAGTGAAGTTTAGAAATGTGTCCCCTACCTCAATGAAGCTGATAATTCTCTATTTTAAATGATCTATTTAAGTGGAGGCAAACTTAGAAAACAGCAGATCTCTAAAGCATTATCTAGATTATACTTGAATCATTTTAATGCTAATGTTATGTTAAATAAAAAGTATATCTAAACTAAGAAATAATGTGGTAATTTTTTGGTTTCTTTTGGCATAATTTGAATGATTTGAATTTAGCTCCAAATATTAACATTCTCAATATTTTAAAAATCATGTAAAAAGATATAATATATAATTTTGTTGGGGATTCAGAAATAATTTCATATATTTTAGTTGATTTTTATCATAAAGTATATGTACTAATTTAATTTTCAAGATTTTGACATATAATAACATAAATCTCAGTGGCATGGCACTGGGAACTAACTTAACATGTTTTTAAATTGAACCAGTATATTAATTCACATTAGACCCACAAATGCACCAGAGCTTCTAATAGATTTCAATACTAGGCCTAGCATGCACAAGTATTCCAAATTTTATGGAGATAATACTTTATAATTTTAATCATAATTTGAATCAGTTATAGCACATTGTTAAATCTCTCTGGATGGTATCCTAAAAGTGATCATTAATAATTAAACTTCTATAAAAGATAATCTATGCCGTCTATTATCTGATGCAACTCTATATTATAAAAAGCTGAAATAAGTGCAATATTGTAAATAACCTATTAGTTTTTGATTGGGCACATGGGATGGTAAGTATTAGTAATCCCTAAATATACAAAAGCATGTAGTAGGCTTTATTCCTGGTCAGTACAATTTTTTAAAATATCTTTATTTTTTAAATTTTATTTTTCCTGTTGCTTCTATATCTTTGCCCCACAGTTTCTTATTATTTTGCTTAGTAGATTTCAATGTAAAATCTATTATGAATGATTTTTCTCTCTCCAGATCCCCTTGTACCCATTCATACCACTAATGGATATATTCATATATATGTATACATGTGTCATGAAAACAAGAATGTGAGATTAGAATCCCATGTTGCAGCATATATCACATTAAAACTTTCATTATCTTCAATTACATTTACATGAGCTACATGCAAATATAGAATATTCTGGATACTTTTAATAATTATTTCCAAAAAAATAAGAAGTTCTAAGGGTTGAATGTCTTGCAGTAAAGATTCCATTTTGGTCTCAATTACTGACACAAGTTTGTAGAAATATATATTTCCTTCCTCTATCTTGTATTAAGGTAACATTCAGAATCATGAATGAAGTGGAAGCTAGTTACAAAGTTGAATTGAAATTTATAAACATTTTATAGCTCTCTTAGATAAAAATGCACTATATGTAAAGTAGCCTCAAGACAACAGAGGTGGTACTCTATGGTTTTATACATAGTAATACCATATATTTTGGAATAACAAGTTCTTTGGGGTAAAGATTTGGTTTATTTTTTTGTTTATATGCACAGGAACTGGATAAATAAGTCAGATTTTCTTAATTTATTGTTCTTGAAAGTGAGTGAAGATTTCTGTAAGTGTAGAATGGAATTGGCTTGTTCATATATGATTGCTTTCACAGTAGGACTGGTACTGTGTAGAAATCCACAGGTTAATGAGATCTTTGCCTACCCCCACATCTTATTACTTTCTCATTCCCTCAGACTTTAGTGAGATTTCTCCTGAAGGAATACAGATCTCAAATTTTTCTACAGTCAGTTAGAAGATCCACAGGTATTAAAGATAATATTACCTTTCTACAATGCATACCACCATGACAGAGAGTGAGATCCTGTATGTGTTTACTGGGGATTGAACCCAGGGGCTCTCTACCAACAGCTACATTCTCAGTCCTTTTTAATTTTTTTTTTACTTTGAGACAGCCTTGACCTTGTAATCCTCCTGCCTCAGCCTCCCAAATAACAGGGATTACAGATGTGTGTGGCATTAGCGGGTAGTGGGATCTTTAGCACTCTACATAAATTGAGATTACGAGCAGTTTGACAAAGCTATTATTGTTCACTTGGTCTCCAATACCCTAGTGGATACTTCTAACTCATCAAACTGCTACACATTATATTGCCTAGAGCTTTAGGGTTAATGCAACTCCTAATGCTTCCTTATGAGTCTGAGAAATGGTTTAGCATTAGTTAATGACAATTATTAAAAAAATAGCTATGGATATTCTACTACAATGATAAGGGAGCTTTAAAATTAAACACCAAAAATCCTTTTTTTTCTAATTGTAGTTTGAAAGACACAGGAAAAGCTATCCACTTGTATACATGATATGGCTCTTTTCCAGCCTTATTGTATTCCCTAAAGCCCCATGTGAGAAAATTGGGGAAATCAGGAATCAGCACAAATATATATATACTAAATGTGTTCTAATGAAAATGCTTGCCACTTCTGGCGCAAATGACAATTGTATAATATGTACACTACTACATAAACAATGATTTATTTTGAAGGAAACATATAGTATAAATACACATATCTATATGTATATGCATATGTGGAGACATACAGTATTTCTGAGAAAAGATGATATAAAATATGGCAAAGAAATTTAACTCTTATGTTGGAAGACTGGAGCTCCGCGGAAATAATAAAACACATGCCATCTAAGTAAGAGGAAAGAAAAAATAAAAATTAATCAAATAAATGACTCTCTTAGGGTCTCACTAAGTTACTTAGGGCCTTGCTAAATTGCTGATGCTAATCATGAACTTGCAATCCTCCTGTCTCAGCCTCCTCTGTTGCTGGGATTACAGGCATGAGCCACTACACTCAGCTGAATTCCAGCTTTTAATATAAAGTATATATTTTTCTAGGATAAGAAATGATCATTAAGGTAACTAAGCTATGGTATCAAAGTAATAGCTAGGATTAATTCTGACCAAGTCTCCATAAACATAAGGCTGCGAGAAATGTTTCAGGCTTGCCAAGGGGACACTGTCAGTAGACACTGAAACTTCCCATTCTATGCCACCTCCCTTGCCTCTCACTCGAGAGCACTCCGGCAAAGTTTTAATTTGGAGGTATAAACACTGACTAGAGCTGTGAGGAGAAAAGGCAGCCACAGGATCCCACTACCTCAGCATGTTTTTACCTGTCTGTGGAAAGGGGTAAAATATCAGAGCAGTTGTAACTTCAGGACTTGCTCAAATTCAGTCATAAATTTAAACTGATAGGAATTGGTGCAGAGGTTAGTTACGCAGTGGTCACCTTCTTGCTGCCCACTCCCTAAATGAAATTGCCAATCATTAAATCTTTAACAGTTTCTGTGGGTTTGGCATCATCTATCATCCCCTTACACTCCAAGAGTAACTCAAGGTTTTCACTTTCTCCATTATTCTCTTTCAATAGATGATTAGCAATTAGCACCTATTTAATTGTCATACAGGATGCCAGGGACACCATGAAGATTCATGACTATCTAAACACAGTCTATCAGTTAAGGATACTCGGATTTAGGTAGAGGGGGATATCCCTTCCCAAATCTAAAGACAGTCTTGCTTTTTGACCAATTTTTCTTTCGTTTCTTCCTGGACAGTATGACCCAAGAATATGGGGTCAAAAAAACACAGCAATCATATACCACATCAAAGAGCAAGCATAAGGGTAGAAGCCTCCAGCAAAGACCAAGGAGCAGAAAGAAGAAGAGCCTAGAGAATATCCTTTCACCCTGGATCAGCCCTGTGACCTAATCTTGGCTTTTTTTTTTTTTTTTTTTTTTTTTTTTTTTTGTGGTGTGAGACAAGTAAATATGCTCTCAGGACTTCCTCTCTGTGGTAGGGACTTCTGCTCCTTGCACATGAATCTTAACTAATAGATTGACTGTTTTAAAGCATGAGTTAAAATGGCTTTGGGGGATTTTCTAGAATACCATATATACCTAGCATGTATGCTAAAGAGGGAACCCATCTATAGGACAAGTTTATTTAATATTTTCTGAGGAATCTTTATTTAACCCTTAAAACATTATGTATCTACAATGGTTTACTTCAACATGCTGTGATCATAACTTCTAAACCCTAAAGAAGGACATTTTATCTGATTTTTCTTCCATGATGGAAGTCTAGAAAATACAGTTTAGGTGAAAGAAGTATTTAAACTTTGGGGGACATTTCAATTGCTTGTGGTACAAGCAGGAAAGAGTGATCAAATTCTGAATCACCTCACCAAGTCTAAAGTCACACATTCTAAAATAGCATCAGAGAATGACCCAAAAATCTGACAGAAAGTCTGGTGCTGAGGGTGAAGAACATGGTAGTCACTGATCTGATTTTGAAGATATTACCCTCTCAGAAATAATATGTGATATTGAGAGAGTCCAGAATTCTTTTGAATATTTTTTTGCTAAATATATAAATTAAAGTGCATGCCTAAACACAAATACTATGAATAATATTTTTAAAAAATGTATTATGTGGATTACCTATATTAGAATCACACAAGGTTGCTGCAAAGAAATGTAAATCCACAGCCCCTAGCCCCAAGAAATGTAAACTCAAAAGACACATTCAAGATACATTTAAACTTTGAGTTTCTAAGGATGGGACTCATGATTCTGGTTTCAGAATTTCTACCATAAATATCTGTAGATTTATCTACATTTCTTGATTTATTGTTAAGGGTTGAGTTCCAACAATGTCTTAGAATGTTTAGTATAAACCTTGAAACTTGTGTCAAACTAAGATCAATTTCTTTCATATTTAATTTGATTATTGGTATCCCCAGGAATCAGGGGCCTAATTCATTATCTTATCAAAGATATATTCATCCATGATATATTGGTGGCATAGTAAGCTTAGTTTCTTCATGATATTCCTCTTTTAATCCATACAGATTTTTTGTTTTAAATTTCATCTTAGTTGAGTTTTATGAGGGCAAGAACACTAATATGATTGTAAAATGAGAGGTATTTCAAAAAGGGAGACGATTTAGTAGTTCCATCATGTTTTTCCATTTACATCACTAGCAATGTAGATCTTTCTTGAGATAAAGCATGTTATAGAGAGAAAGCAAAGCAAAGAAATTCATTTTAGGTCTTTCTATAGAATATGCATGTAAACATTGAAAAGACTGCAAGATTTTCCAATGGACTGAATTTTGTGTGTGCATCTCTTAAAACCTTATATGTTGAAATAGCTAATACCAATATGATGGTATCAATGGGGCCTTTGGAAGGTGATTAGGTCATGAAGGTGAATCCCCATGATAAGATTAGTGCTCTTAGCAAAAGAGACCAGAGAACTCTCTACATCTCTGACCATTGTGTGCAGATAAAGTGAGAAGACAGAAGTCTGCAGCCTGAGAGAAGGTTCTCACCAGAGCACCACCGTGTTGGCACCCTGATCTTGAACTTCCCAGCCTCCAGAACAAGATAGAAACTTCTATTGTATATAAACCATCCAATCTGTGGTGTTGATTGCACTTTCTTTTAGCAGGATGGACTAGACAAATTGATAGAGAAGAGCAAAACAAACAGGAAATTAAAGTTTGTGATAACTGTGCATATAGGAATTAGAAACAAATACTGGTAAACATTAAAAATTAGCAAACAAAAATCATGGGGAAAATGTTTCATCTTAGATATATATATATATATATATATATATATATATATATATATATATATATATATAATGACTTTTTAAAATTTCCAGTTGACTGAAACAATACCTTTTTCACAAGAATTTTTGGCTTTAAAACTGGTTTCTGTCATAAATGGTAGCATAGTCCACTGATTGAATTGTCCCAGAAATGTCTTTGTCTATTCAATGCATCAGTTGGATAGCCTCACATTATTCATTAAAAATTATTAATAGGATAGGATATAGATCTAGTCTGCCCTCAGATTAAGATAACATGGCTTTTATACTAAATGTTTCAGTGGAAGGACATTGTTATGCATTATTGACATTTTTGTTATATGATATTCATCTAAATAAATCAAGTGATTGAACAAAGATAAATGGACACTCTGCAAGCTCACTTGATGATATTAATATTTATACTAAAAGATACTGTAAAAGAAAATTGGAAGGGAGACAAATTATAAAAGTGGTTGGAAAAATTTTATCTTGAAAAAAACATTAGAGAATGAAACTAATAGAACAAATTAAGTACATTACATTTAATTACAGAAAATAAGCAGTGCATAACTATTTAAAAGTGACAATAAGAAAACAATTCCAGATATTGATGAGTGACAAAAAGTAATAATACTAGATATAGAAATTCTAGTGTAAAATAGAAAATGTTTTAAAAGCTACCTCATCACAAATATACTTTGCCATAGTTAGATATAAAACTTCACCTTTTGTTGAAAAAAACAGTATATCTTGAAATGTTTCCATAGAGCCCAATATGACAAATGCCTTAGGAAATCATACATATAAGGCATAATAAAATACTACAAATGTGCCAGATATAGTGGTGCCTACCTGTAATCCCAGCAGCTCAGGAGGCTGAGGCAGGAGAATCACAAGTTTAAAGCCAGCCTCAGCAACTGAGACCCTATTTCAAAATAAAAACTTAAAAGTGCCAGAGAATGTGGCTCAGTGATTAAGTTTTCCTGGGTTCAGTCCGCAGTTAAAATAATAACAACAACAATAGCACAATGTATTTATAATTTGAAAATAAATATCTGAATACCTAATAGAATTAAGTAAATTATGCCTCAAGTCATCCCTGCCCTGCTTGAACATCAATAAAAAAATTAAGAAGTTTCTTGATAGATATTTAATTGCTTTTGAATCAGCCTTGCAATAAACATTGTATATAACATTAACCATGTCCTTGCTCTTGAAAGCTGGTACAAAATGATATGTCTTCAGGAAAGGAATGACAATAATAAAAATAAAACACAGAAATACATTATTAATTCAAATTAATGTCTCCACAAATAAAGGCATTACTTTTAATTGAATAATGAAATTATTTTATCCTTGAACATAAAGTCTGATCCTCTAAAATCCACACAAAATGCATTTACCTGGGATCTTTGCTTCTGAAGAGTATGATTGAAAAGAATTTTGTCCCAATCTATACACTGATTTTCATAGCACTGAAACCTGCACTAACATGATAAAATTGTTAAAATAGGGATTTTTATATTTCATTTCATTTGCAACTCAGAATATCAGACTTTATTTTTTTTTAAAGAGAGAGTGAGAGAGGGGAGAGAAAGAGAGAGAGAATTTTTTTTTAATATTTATTTTTTAGTTCTCGGCGGACACAACATCTTTGTTGGTATGTGGTGCTGAGGATCGAACCCGGGCCGCACGCATGCCAGGCGAGCGCGCTACCACTTGAGCCACATCCCTAGCCCAGAATATCAGACTTTATATGTTGTAAGAGTAATGTAATGGATGGCCCTTAAGTAATTTTACTTTCAAAATAAAAAAAATTTAAAGGATCAATGATTAGGGTACATGTACATACCAAATTCAGTTACTTAATTACATTTTTTATATCCTCTGTAATAACTTTAAAAAATTTAATGTTATAGTTTGTCATCTGGAATTCTAAAAAGACACTGATATTTTGTTTATCTCTTCCTCTGATTTTCAGATGCAAAATCTAAGAACCCCTAAAGGGTTAAGTGACATGTGTACAGTTGATATACCTAGATAGGGCAGCTCACATATTTAGCTGGGCAATGGGATATAACCTAACTAGTCTTTGGCATGTGGATCTTCTAATTTTATTTTACAGATAATTTTTTATTCTGTTAAGTATGTATGGTTTACTTTATTATTTTATATAAAAATATTAGTAGCAAAAGCACAACATTTTACAAGTAATAGAAGAATTTGAAAGCTAAACATTTTCAAAAAGTTTACTTATGTAACACTATATTTTTATTTACTAACTTTTACACAGAACAGAAAGGATGTGTTAGGAAAATTACAAATTGTCAGCCGAAAAAGAGAGAGAGAGAGAGAGAGAGAGAGAGAGAGAGAGAGAGAGAGAGAAAGTTCTAGGTATTTGCTAATTTCCTTTTAAAAGTGCATTCCTGGGGCGGGGGTGCCTGGAGTTGTGGCTCAGTGGTAGAGCTCTTGCCTAGTATGTGTGAGGCACTGGGTTTGATTCTCAGCACCACATAAAAATAAATAAATAAATAAAGGTCACCAACAACCAATAAAATATTTTTTAAAAGTGTATGCCTTAAAATTATACTAAATATATTGTTTATCTTTCAAAACAGAAATAGATTTTTATATTAATCAGCAAATAGAACCAAATGGGGGAGGGTAATTTCCCCTAAAACCTAAGTTGTCTATAAACACAGTAAGCTGTTCCTATATAAGCTTATTAAATGGTTCAGAACCATCCTTGCTGGCAAGGATCTTATCATGGAAACTCAAACTACTTGCCAACACTTCCAAGGTTAGTAGATTGAACCCACCTTTAAAAAAGCTTGCTTTTCATTGAGTTCTATAATGCTTTACTATAAATGAACTTCTTTAAGAAGACACAAGAAACTATAATTACATGAAGAATATCTAATAAAAGCAGAAAGAATATCCTAATTCTTATGGCTGGAAAGAAATTCTTTCAATTGAGAAGCTAAATTTAAAAACAAAATCTCCAAATGTTGCAATAACACTCCCTCCCTTTATTGCAATAATAGCATAAGGTATAGATTCAAATAGATTTATATTCAAAATTAGTTTGCAGATAGAAAAGAAAAAATAACTACAATATCATTAATTTTTAAATTTTTTTAAAATAAAGGGCATTAAAATACCAGTATCTCACTAACATCTCAACAGATGTTTTATACTTTTTTTAAAAAAAAATCTCTCTTTTAAATGTATGACTTTTTATTTCTTCACCCATTGGAGAAATGTCAGATAAAGAATTAAAGAAAGGTAGGTTTTATAGACATAAATTAAAATATAAAATCAGCATGTCTAATTCACATAAAACAATGTCTTTTGAACAACAACAAAAAGAAAAACCCAAACCACACAATTGTGTAACTGAACATGAAGCTTGCATCTGATTCATTGGGTAAACACTAAATAATTGAACTAAAAAAATTAACTTCACTTAGTAAAAATCTGAATTTTGAGAACTTCTTTCTTTCTAGGTGTGATAATTTAAATTTGTGCTTTATGACAAAAACAGTATTTAATCTTTGAAAAGTTAAAAAGATGTGAGAAAAAATCATGCAAATATGTTTACAATTTGTTAATAGATGGCTTCATTGGAAAATACAACATGTTTGTTATAGAATTCTACTTCAAAGTGGTGTTTTACCCCTTAATTGCAATTATTTAATCAACAAATAACAATCCATGGGGATGAAAATATAAAGCATACTTATAGTTAAAAGTTCTAACTTATATTAAAAGAGAGTTTTATTTCATATAATTAGTACTTCTCTCATGGTGGTAGTATTTCCATTATCACCAACAACCAATAAAATACACTTTTAAAAGTGTATGACTTAAAATTATACTAATATATATTGTTTATCTTTCAAAATAGAAAGAATGAGAGTAAAATTCTTAAAGCAGTCAATAATTGTAAAATAATCCGTCTCTAATTTCTCTTAAATGTTTGTTGAAAATGTGTTTGTAAAGAATAAGATTAGTCACAAGTCTAAAATTCATATGTACCAAAACAAATATTGCAAATGCTCATGTAATTCTTTTCTTTCTCTAGGAAAAAAAACCTGTCTAGCTAAAATTTGAGGAAACTATATGAATTAGGCCCTATGTCCTTAATGTTTCCTATGTTCTTATGAATAATTTTTTTCATAACTAACCAAATATAAATTTTTAGTTAGACTCATATTTCAAAAACACATCAGTAGAGTAGAGTTTACATTTGCACTGGAAACAATTAAAGGTGTAACTTTATAACAGAACAGCAGAGATTCAGAATTTTTATCTTAATTTTCAAGAAAGAACTTTTCTTCATGCAAGGATAACTTGTTTTTTATTTATTCCTTATGCCATTTGTGCATCACTCAGAAGTATAATATGAATCACACCAATCAATGTTAATATTATAAAGCTAATAAATCTGCAAGTCTCAAAAAGACAGGAAATGCAACAACATAGCCTATGTATTGCTAGAAAACTAAAGTCTGAGGTAAAAATTATCTCAATATTTATTCTGGATATTTAACACACTTTTATAATTTGCTTGGGGCATATGATATTGTTCAAAAATATTATAGAGGAAACTATTTCAGCCAGGAGCCATAATAACTGCTCATATGTTCAAACAGGTTCACAAGAATGAATGTAAATAAATGCAGGTCTTCCAAATACCTTTTGCACTCTAATAAATATTTATCCTTGTGTTTTGTGATAAGGTCTACTGCTTGCTATCTCACTAAGGGCAGGGGGCCAGGGCACCTCCAAGAGGGTCGATAGACCAAGGTTGTAGACTGGGTGTTTCTGTAAGAAAACATTTAATTAAGATCCTTTCAGATTTTGCATCTCCCTCTGTGCTGATGAAAAGGCTAGCTAAAAGAAGAAAAAGGACCCCCCCCCCCCACTGTCTGTAAACAGGATAGAACAAACACCCTGCAGCTCCGAAGCAAGGAAACACAGGCCCCCCTGCTGGCTAGTAATGGGAGGAAGTTATCTCCTACAGTCTTCAGAGATAAGTCCAAGAAAGGCACAGAGGTACAAGAATCAGGCACCTCGAGAAGAAAGAGGAAACAGGGTTAATCCATTCACCAGGGCTTGTTTTACTGTGTTATAATGCAGTCAGATTGCCTAGGGAAAAAAATATTTGGGACTTCATGTTTCAAAAGTCATAGATGTTGGATTTCTAAAGTGGGAGAGGGGCAGAATCCTATATCAAAGACCTACTTTTCTGCACCCAACAGTGAATGTTATGTGGTGTATTTATAAAAATGTTTTTTCATAGAATTTCAAGTATAAAAGTTCATAACAAACCAGTATATTAAATAATGTTCTTTAATGAAGACAATACGATGTATTCCACATGCTCCAAAATGTCCAATTTTTTAAAGAAAAAGTTTGGCAGCCCGATTTAAACCATGCTCTTTTTGTGGAACTAGAATACGGTTCTTATGAAAAACCTGATTCATCCCTCATTGGACAGCTTTTTACAAAGTCATAGAAAAGGAGTTTTAAAAACATAATACATGATAAGTCTTTCCAATCATATTTGCTTCCATGAGGCTTTTAAATATAATCTCTGAATTTTAAGTCTGTGTTCATAGATAAAAAATTATAAATCATATATTTTCCATTATATCTTCTGACCTATTCCTATTTTAAATAAATAAATGGCAGACTTCCAGTGTAGTATAGTTGCAGTCATAACTCTCTCAATGAGCTCACCTTTGGATTTTTAAAACTTTCCTTCTGTCCCTTTAAAAACTGCTCATTAGCAGGTGATTCTTGTGTCTTTACATCATCCGTTGAAACACTGGAACTTCAACCAAAGTTAAATCTTACTAGGGAACAACATTACTCCCAGAAATATAATCTTTGGTGCCCTGGTGGCAGTGACTTGGCAATGATATAATTTCCTAACAAAAATCTAAAGATGGGCTGTGGACAGGAATATATTTTAAACACTAAAACAATGTCTAAAGAACATCCATTACTTACAGGATACGAACAGATGATGATAGTAATAAATGTCTACATTTAAAACTAAGAAACTATGCTTATTGTGAATTAGAGACTATGGTTTGAATGTGTCCCTCAAAGTTCATGTGTTGAAACATTATCCTTAGTGCCACAGTGTTGAAAGGAGGGACCTTTAGGATGTGATTGGTCATGAGGGCTATGTGGGACATTCTGACTAGCAACTTCTCTCTCCAAGAAAGGACAATAATAATACTCTTCCTTCCTAACAGGGCACATTCTGCTGCCCAGGAAGAAATGTATGTTTGTCATTCCAGATCATTCAGATTCTTAAAAGGTTCTTACTCAGCAAAAGACTTTGGTGGGACTCAAGGACTTGTTCACAAATTATTCCATTGTCCTTGCTTCCCAGATTGATAAGAAGAATTTACCTTCTCACTTCCTTTGAATTAGATGTCCCATGTGATGTGTGTTGAGAGTCAGTGAACTGCTCAGTGTCTTTCTCATTGCCACATAAGTCAATATGATGCTTCCATTAGCCTGAGCTCTGCATAACTACAAAATGCAGAAAACTCCTTGCTCCATAGCATGAGTGAAAATCAAACCCTTGCTGAGTTAAGCCAATGGAATGTGGAGATGGCTTATTACTGTAGCAAAAACCAAAATATTCTGACTTAGAAAATACATGCACTCCCTAAGTTCAAACATATAAAGGTTATGCCCAAAGAGCTAAAAATAAATATCTTATGCAGACATAAAAAAGAATTTGTGTCAACATGGATGGAACTGGAAAACATTAAGGTCAAGTGAAATAAACCAGTCAGAGAAAGACAAGTACTGTATTCTCATTCACATGTTGAAGTCTAAAAGTTGATTTCATAGAAGTAGAGAGTAGAATACTAGTTACTGGAGGCTAGAAAAGGTAGAAATAAAGGGGTGGCAGAGGTAGATTAGATAATAAGTATCAAAATACCAGTACATGGGAATAAATTCTCATGTTCTGTAGCATAATATGGTGACTATACTTCAGTGCAATTTATTATATATTTTATAAAGAACTATAGGAGACACATTGAAATTTGCCAACACAAAGAAAGAATAAATGTTGCTGAGGGTGGTGGTGCATGCCTGTAATCTCAGCAGCTCTGGAGACTGAAGCAGGAAGATTGTGAGTTCAAAACCAGCCTCCATAATTTAGTAAGGTGCTAAGCAATTTAGTGAGCTCCTGTCTCAAAAATAAGGCATAAAACAGGCTAGGGATGTGACTCAGTGGTTAAGTGTCCCTGCGTTCAACCCCTGGTACTAAATAAATACATAATAATAATAAATATTTTAGGGGATTAAAGTGCTAATTACCCTGATTTAATCAATATGTGTTTCAAATATGTATTATCACATATATTACAAAAATATGTGTAATTATTATATATCAAATAAAATTTAAAAGGAAAAAAATATATGACATAAATATAAAATTTTTCTTGCCACACTTTGCCTTATAGAGACAGACTGTGGTGATGTCTTTGTCTCAGATAATCCACTTCTAGACCTACAATTCTATCTACCATCATAAGTATTCTAAATTTTTCTGTTAACCACTCATTTCATAACAGGAAGACTAAAGGATAAATTAATGACACAAATATTGTTACACAGAAGAAAAAATGGGATACTGCCCAAACTGTTTATCCTGAAGCAAATCTATATTAAAATTATATAAAAATTTCAGTCATAATCAAATGTCTCTTTTTGGCAGTGCTAAGGATTGAACCAGACAATGCCCAACTACTGAGAAGCATCCTCGTCCCTTTCTATTTTATTTTGAAAGAGGGTCTCAGTAAACTGCTGAGGCAAGCCTCAGACTTGTGATTCTCCTGCCTCAGCCTCCCAAATCACTGGGATTACAATTATGTGCCAATGCACCCAGCATAAACTCATGCTAAAGTAAAGTTGACCTAAAAAAGAAAATTTGAAGATGTCCACATTAAATCCCATGTTCAAAAGACAAACACACATTAGTCAAATGACCCTCTATCAGATATGTGAAAATGTTATGCCATTGACATATCCTATAAAATTTAAATATCTGGAAAAATATATCCATTTGTTAACCTTTAATAAGATGATAACTGTTTTAAAGTCCCGAATTTAGGTTGAATTCATTAGTTTTTGTAGACTTCTACCAGTCTTTGCTCAAAATGAACCATAATTTACCCCGACCAACAATGTTTGTGCGGTACCTCATATCATGCTGTTGAAAGTTAAAAAAATGAACCATAATTTACCCCACAATTTTGCTTTTATGGTGTGTTTTAGTCAAGAAGCATGTGCACAAGGCTGTTCATCTATATCTGCACAGGATATTTGGGAATACTTCCTTTACTGAACTTCTTCTGGCATAATTATACACCCCTAGGCTTTCAGTGTATACCAGCCTTATGATTCAGTGAATTAAACATTGAATTAAATGCACTGAATTAAACAATGAGAAGCACTATTTTTGAGACCCTACCATATATCGAGCACATTGATGAGGGCTGGAGCAGAGGCCCTGGCTGCTGGATCCATGTTAGTCTCACTTGGGGATATTATTCTTTATATACCATGAATATTGGGTATGATGCTCTCAAAAAAACCTGCCTAATATATCAATATTATCTTAAATTGTATTTGCAGAAACCTGCTGTTTCGTAACAGGAACCATCTCAACATTTAAAGCAAAAATGATTATTTACACCTGCCTCATGAACTAGAATTGATTTTTTTTTTAATTTCCTAAGAGAAAAAGAATCTCTTGACAATAAACAAGTCCATTGAGAATATTATTTGGCTCATCAATAGTTAACAAATCAGTGCAACCATAGTACATTCCACCTAGTTTCCTTAATTATAGAAATGACCAAAATAATCTATCAACCACTGAGTTCAAAGACTTTGTCATTGACAATTGTCCTGAGGGGGCTGTGACCTAAGAAACAGATTGGGGTTTGGTTGGTGGAAGAAGATGCAAGACACAGTTAGGATAGTAGACATGCTTTATTCAATAGTGCCCCTGGACATTAGCCAACCCCAGTTTCAGCTTCAGTCCCCAGCCAGTTCCATTTTAGCCCTTCCACTCTCAGCCTATTTCCTTCCTTAGTCCCTTTATATATGCAGGCCAAACAAAGAAGTCACACTGCCAAGAGGTTACATCAATGGGCACATGCTCACAAGTTAATGTTTATGTCCTTGAAAACATATCTTGCCTTGACTAACCACAACATGGTGGGTTCCGGGCCCTGGCTACACTAAAAACATAACATAGCCCACTAGAAGGAAGCCTAACTATAGCCATTTGGGGGCCTGCCCGACCAACAATGTTTGTGCAGTACCTCATATCATGCTGTTGAAAGTTAATACACCTTGACATTTGGAAAAAGATGATAGAGATCAAGTTGTTAAAAATTTAAAAGAAAAATTGTCAAGTCTTAACATTAGGTTCAAAACTTTTAACTGTAAGACATGTCAAGGAAAATCTGTCTTGGCTGCTGTTTATATCATGAAGACAAGGTGAAAGGCTCCAATCTCTATTTGAGCCAAGTTTTGTGAGAGAGCTGCTAAATTGATTCATTCCAGTATGAATCTCTCCACCCTGAGTCTTCCATGACATCCTTATGACAATTTCTAACCAGTTCGGCCCTACTTTTCGAGCTTAATAACCAAGTATACAATTGTATGCTTTAAAAAAAACACTCAAAACTAATACTTATAAATACTTCCATATCAGTATCTCAGGAAAAAATCATAATAATATAGGCTTGGAGATAAATTATTTAGTGTGATGTATATACAACCAATTTTGTTTCAAGTTGGAATGATCTATTAGTATCAAACATTTACAATTTACTGTCTCTCTTAAATTTCTACTCAGAACTCAAACCACTGTCTGTTTTAGTTCAGATTTGAGGGCATTAAGTCTCAGATTATTAACTAGTTCTAACTACAGTTCTGAATAAGAACCTGATATTTCAGGTCTCAACATCCAAAAAACACAGTTTAGAATAGGTCATATCTAAGTCACACATACAGATTCCATTGCTATGATATTCCCTTAATACAAAACTTCAATGGCTTCTGTAAGTTATCAAACTAAACAACATCTCCTGGATCTTATCCATCTAGGAAACAATAAGCTTCTGCTTATTTTGTTTTCTTTTTTTTTTTAATATTGATCAACCAACTTTGGTTGAATACCCATCAATATCCAGAAGTAGTTCAAATAAGAAGTCATAATACATAGTAAGTAAGTGTAAATAGATTCAGGGGAATTGGAACAAATGTGGTTAACAAATTGAAGAAGAGAAACTTGGTATAATGTTGTGAAGAAAAGTGAATGACATGTTGAGAAGTTTGGGCTTTTTCTTCTAAACAATGCAAAGTCATTAAAGCTTTGGAATCAATGATTATCATGATTATATATAAATTTTATGAAGAACTCAGGTGGCACAGTGGGTGACAGACAAGAATAAGGAATAAGGAATATATAAATCATTAGGGGCTTATAGAAAAACTATGGAGCATATTTTGTACTTTTGAAAGTAAAAGAATACATATAGAGGTAAAGATAGGTTTTGGATAGATGTAAATTCCTAATCAATAGAACCTTAATAAAGTTTAATTAAGGACAGGACAAAGCATATAAAATTTAAATTTTATATAGCATATAAAATTACAATTTTAATTCAATAAAGATTACTTATTAAGAGCTCATTTCTACTAGAAAGTAATATCAGACATCAACCAGGATAGGAAATGCAGGAGGAGCAGGTTGGCAATAAAGACTGAGCTAATAAAGGTTTGGGTGTCTTTAGGTCATCAAATAAAAGTTCTACTAAAACCAATTGGAGATACTGAGTCTCAGAAGAGCTCAAAAAATGATTAAAATCTCTTCAGTTTGCTGGTGAAAGGTTCTATCTATCTTAGGGAAATAGAATTTTCCAGTTCTTAGTACAGTTGATTTTCAATAAATGTTTGATATGTAGCTGAATAAATGCTGTATGTCAAATTCTGGCAGAAATTTTTCATGCCTTTTATAAACTAGAGCAAATTTTTTTAAATAAGAGGGAGGGGTGAACATAGTAACTCATCTGACAAGAAAATGATTATTATATTTTACATTTGAGAAGTTAGTGTCACAAAAGGATTGAGAAAGAAATCTGAAGGGACAACCATTCTGGATGACAGAAAAGTAGAAGATGGTGAGAACAGCTTTGGAAAAGAACAAGAACACCAAATGCTTCCTTCTAAGACAGGAAAAATATTTCTAAAGCTGAGATTCATAAGAGTGGAAATGCCATATCTGAACAGATACCTATTTCTTATCTCTGGCCCTAATCTTTCCTCATACTACAGTTGATCTTCTACACTCCCCAAATATTCATCTTCCTATATAAAATTATTCATATAAATCACCAAATTTTATTTGGTGACTTTATACCAAGTATATAAATCCAAATTAATCACTTGGGCATTGAAAGAATTTGCAAAAATTACCCTCATCTGTGTCCATTAGATAAATTATAAGAATAAAGAATTTGGATAATATAATAATTTATGCTTAATTAATGGAACTATCTTCAAAGTAGGACATGACATGAACTACACATTGTTTTTGAATGTTATATTCAAATCCTATTTGAACAATCCAAAATACACTTAGAAATAAAAATCAGAAATAAAAAAGGAAAATAAATAGAGTAGGCTCTCAGCAGAATTAATAAATGAGAAAAAATAGCAAGCAAGCAAATAATTTCACTTTATAGTTTTTTAAAGAATCAATAAAATATGAAATTGCTGACCTACATAATAAATGAAAATAAGGAAAAATGCATAAAAATTAGAAATTATAGGAAGTTTACCAAACATATTCAGCAATTATTTTATAAACCACAAAACTGTTATTTATAAATATATGCTAGTAAAAGGAAAAGCTTAATAAAATTGGCAATATAGTACTCCAGAAAATGTCATAATGAAAATTAACTCAATATTTAAGTAGAACTTCTACAAATTTCATATAAAAATTAGTAAAATTATTTTAAAAATTTTAAATATCACCTTACAGCCTAATTATTTTTTCCAAAATAGTCACTTCACATACATTTGCAAAGTTTCCAATGTGAATATCACCTTCTTTAATACCAAAAAAATAAGTACTAAAATAAAATGAGCAAGAAAACATACTATATGTCATTCTCACTTTGGAACACCTTTCAAAATCACAAGTAAATAAAAAGGAATTCAATTAAAGTATGTAATAAAAGACCAGCTATGCAAGGGTAACATACTATTAGCAAATCAATTGATCAAAGATGAAAACCAAATCATAAGAATAAAATGTATGTATTTATATAGTTCAAGATTTCTAGAGCATCCACAGGCATATTTGATAATTTATTTTATAAAGAACAGGGTAACAGAAAAAGAGTAAAAATCATACAAATAGTCAATGCAATACTTAAATGACAATCATCTAAGTCATTCCTAATAATTAGGAAGAAAAAAGATTTATTCACAGTCATTTTATGTTGATCTGAAAGCCATCATCAAGGCAATAAGAAGTACTGAACTTAAAGTTTAAAATCATGAGAGTGAAAAGGAAAAGATAAAATAGTCTCTAAAATTTTTTATTGGCAAATAATATGGTTTTCTACCCAGAACCACAAAAGAACCATCTGAAGAATAACCAAAATGAATAAAAACCTAAATGAAATGTTAGGATTAAAAAATTGCACAAATTAGTATTATTTTTTCTGATTTCACACACAAAAAACAATTTGAATGTTTTTGCAATATCTAACACTTATGGGCTAGGCCCTGTTATAAGCACTTTACCCATATCAATTCAGTTAATCCTCAAGGCAACCCTGTCAGCCAGGTATGCCTTATTAGCTCTTGCAGATGAGAAAGGAAAGGCAAAGGATTTGACCAAAGTCATACAGAAAACAACTGGCAGCCAACTGCATAGTTAGTGTGAGACAGAGGAGGTGAACACACATTTTATATCCTCGTCAATCTAATTTCTTAAATTCCTATACTAGACTGTATTTTTTATATTGAAAATATTCAGCAATATATATATATATGTGTGTGTGTGTGTGTATGTGTGTGTGTGTGTGTGTGTGTGTGTGTGTGTGTGTGTGTGTGTATAAAGGGTTAACTAGTTATGCCAAGTTTGGAGAATAATAATATTTTATTCCTGTTTGTATCCATTCATTGTGAACATGATAAGTAATAAGAAAAATGTAATAAATGTAATTTTGAAGTTCTTTGCTTGGGTCATGAACTTAGAGAAAAATCAGTATGTTAGATACTTCCCTTTTATTCAACAGCATTAAAGGACTTCACATCCATTTTGTTGATACTGGGACTGTCACAAATTTAAGCAGGAAGTTTCAAGGGTGATAGTACTCAGTTACTGCCAAGTGATTATACACAAGAATAAAAATGATTTAGCCGTTTCTACCTCAAAACTGAAGAAAGAAACTCTTAATGAAGATGATTGCCAAAGTAAAATTGGATCAGTTTACCAAAGTATGAAATGTATGAGGGTACTGAATTTGATAACATTTAAAACATAGATAATTACATATCTGTTAAAGCCCATCAGATAGGATTTTATAATTTTTGCATAAGAAAAAAAAATCACACAATTTTCTGGTGAGAGAACTCCATATGTAAATTTTTACATATAATCCTTCCTACAAAATGCTTGCTAAATATATTTGCTGGTAGCAGATAAGTTAATTTTGCAACATATCAGAGGAAAGTGATAAATAGTTCACAGGATTACATGTGATAGATTCACCTTTTAGGGTAATAATTTAATAAGTAAAAAGAAAATCTAGCGATTCCATTTTTTATTATAAAAAGAACTGAAACATAAATGAAGACCAGTAATTCAGTTTTCTTGTTTCAGTTTTCTCAGAAAGATGCATTAACTACTAATAAACAAATAGGGTGAAATTATAAGTAGTTCCACTCACCATTTGAAGAGAATGCTTGGAATTTCATGTGGACTATTATCCCAGTAAAATTCCTGAAGATCTAAAATATGAGTATGATTGAAGGGGATTAATAGAACATACTTTATATACAATTTTGCAATATGTTAATTCCATATGATCTTTATCTTATACTTATTCCAGACTTTCATGAACGTACATTCAGACTCATGATTGTCATTTAATACAAATATCATCTAAACGCAGGAAGTAACATATCTTCTATTTATTCACACACTACCTTTAGTGCTAGAAGCTCCCCTCCAGGCTGCCTACCATCAACCTCAACCCTGACCTGCAGGAACCAAACTGTGAAGTTAAAAGAAATAATCCACTCTGAACTCTGACTGATACTTCTCTTAAACCAAATCAAGAAACTGCACCACCAGGTTCTTATTTTTTAATGGTACTTGGAAAACTTTTTGTGAGAAAATTGCTTTATAATATTTTCCATGTGATACGAGGGGATTTATATCCTAAAATGGTTTCAGTCCACATACTAGGGAACCTAATTTATAAGTTTAGCAATTATATAACCTGTGCAAGTATATTTATTCGCATGTAATGATTATGTTTATTTCATATTATAATAATAGTATAAGTGCCAAATGCTTTTATAAAACCATTTTTTAAAAATCCTAATTTTTAAAAAAAAAGATGAGGAAAATGAAGTTCAAGGAAAGAGATATGAGGCAGCTAAGATTTTAGCTTAGAAGCAGTTCTATGACCAGATGCAAAGTCTCAGGCTTCAGCTCTTGCTTTTTCCAGGGGATCATTTTAAAGCACAGTGTCGAAGTTCTGATTCTTACCAGGCATTGACTGGAGCACTGGGGATTCAGCAGGAAACAAGAGATAAAGAGCCTGGTTTCATGAAGCTTAATTCTAATGAACTTGGTTCATGAAAATATTGAATATATTTTTCATCAGTATAATTAATATGCATGATAATTTAACCAAGACACCAAGATTTCAGAATGCAATTGTAGGATGAGGGAAGCCTGGTTTCCGATGACTCTCCTTTCTTTAACACACATTTGGCCCACAAAGTGCTAAATTAACATTTAAATATCTTTGACCTGTAGATGAACATTTTGTGCAAAGATGAAACTTTCAAAAATTGAAAGAAACAAATATTTTTCCATTGAATGCTTTAAAAGGACTCTTATATTTGCTTACTGATTTGAATCTGTGTCAACTTCCAGGCTCAGTGTGAAGCTTAGGAACATGCTGTAGAGATTAAAAGTTCACATGTACAAATGAGTAAATAGATTCCACATGGAAGAGCAAAATGAAAACCTTGAGATAGACCCATTCTGCAAATCATTTCTTAACTACTGTTCCACATTTGGCAGAGTTTGCAAAATACAATGAGATGGTTTAAAATTAAAAGATTGAATTTCTGTTCTACTAGAACATATTTCTTTCCTCATTTTTATGCCTCCTACCAAATAAGATATAACTACATTGTTCTTTAGTTGGATTACATTCATGACTTTGGAAATATCACTTTAGAATGATTTTCACATGAGGCAATTGGGATTTTTTCTGCTTTAAAAAAATATGAGCTGAAGTCTTGAAGACTAAAGCCCAAAACAATACACTAAACATAAGGCTAGATTGCCAAGTCCTATCTAAAATTACAGTTTTGTCTATAATCATAACGATTAAAATAAAGACATGTAGAATGTTACTAAGTGCAATATGATTATTGGTTAGATTTCTTGTGAGAGGTGGTCCAAAGTTTGTGAATTTTGATATTGTCTCAATAAAATTAGGTATACCTCTGTTTTAGCAGTCAATTTCCAGATCCCTATAAACTCTCTGAGTATGACATTCAGCAAACTGAATTTGTGACTAGATTTTACCAAGAAGAGTCAGTTTTTAGACTAGATCCATCAGGGAAGGCCTGTTGTTCCTTCATCAGAAAGAGGTAATTAACTCAGCACCTGACCCATGGTCACATACTGGTTATCCATAGAAGTAAATCTGGAGAATGCCCCTTAACTAATGAAATTAATTAAGAATCTTTTCTGTGTCATAGTTAAATTAGAAAGTGTTTCATTCTTTTTGTCTCATATACGTGGGACATAAAAGCATTTTTGGCAGATGTCATAAAAATGCAAATATATATATATATATATATATATATATATATACACACTAATTGTTAAATGTTACTATGCATATATGTATTTTGCTATATGAAACATTCATTAGGAATGTTTGAACTTGAAATATATGTCTTCTGCTTCTACTGATCAACTTCATTATATAAAGACACTATCTGTATCATCTTCTCAAAATTATGACATTAAGAAATCATAACTAATCATATCACCAAGATTTGTACCCATTATCTTTAGTCACTTTTATCCTACTTCATTGGAAAAAATTTTGTCCAGTAGATGAGACATACTACAGGTTTTTATCAACTACCTACTACATCTAGAATCAAATTTAGTCCATTCTAAAGAAACACTCAGAACATATTGTCTTATGATCCTGTTTCTAACCACTGCAATTATATAAATCTTGGTTGTGAGATTTGGGTTTTTAAAACATATCAAATATTGATATGACCCTTTCTCATTCTATTTTTTAACTTTTCAATTTTACTCTGATTCATTTCCATGAAATGTCAAACATGGTATTTTAATAGAGAGTGTGTGTGTGTGTGTGTGTGTGTGTGTGTGTGTGTGTTGAGAGAGAGAGAGAGAGAGAGAGAGAGAGAGAGAGAGAGAGAGAAAGAAATACTGTGGATTGAAGCCAAGGTGCTCTACCATTGAGGTCTACCCTCAGCCCTTTTTATTTTTTATTTTATTTTGAGATAGGGTCTCACTAAATTGTGATCCTCCTGCCTCAAACTTCCCAAGTCACTGGGATTACAAGCATGCTCCAGCAGTGCCCAGCATCTTTTCATAGTTTTATTTTACTTGTTGCTTGGAATTCAGGAGTCAAATAAAACACAAATGATAGAAACATTATTTAACTCTCATTCATTTCAAATAAGGCATTATCAAGAAATCAAATGCTCCTGATATAAACAAGCCACTTTGATGAGGAATATATTTCCATAAACTTGCCAGTTATCATATTTTAAACAGTTTTCTAAACTGTTTTCATAATGTATTTGCTATTCTAGGGTTAAAAGAAAGGACAAAGAAGAAAAAAATTAATGGGGGAAGAAAACTTTAATAATGATGATGAAAGAATTTACCACATGTCCATTGTGAGGCATTGAAGAGTTTAAACAGGGGCGGGGGCATGACTTGATTTACCTCCTTATGACATTATACTGGCTGCTCAGTGGAGAACAGATGGAAGAGTAGGAATTGGGCAACTCTAGAGAGGGAGAAAAGTTGAAAGGCTACAGTTGTGGTCCAGGCACAACATACTGGTATATTCAATTAGGATGGAGGGAAGCTGAAGCAACCCAGATGTCTGAAAAACGAACTGTGGAAAAGAAAATAAAGGACAGCTTACTTTGGTGAGCTTGCAGTCTTCTTGTCCTTTTAAATGTAATTTTTCTGCAGGTTACTGTGCCTATTTTTTTCTCTTCCTCCTCTCACCATTTGACTTTGAGTCTACCAATATTCTATTTCTTAAGTGCTGATGACCAACACATCTATATCTCCAATTCAGTAAATACATCCAGTGCCATATTCTGACCTCTAGGCACAATATTTAAAGACCTACTTGGTACCTCCACTTGGTCAGCATATGCAAACTTCAAACAAAATGCATCTTAACATTGAACACTAAACACTCCTTACATTTTCTCCAAAAGCTCCTTTTTATTCCTATTGTTGAATAGCCTCAGCATTCACCCACTAACTTAAAACAGATGCCTGGGTATTAACCTATACTAATTTGCATTTTCCACTTTGACCAAATTTGACATTGATCCAGACTTGTCAATATTATTTTGTTCATATCCTACATCAACTCCTTTCCTCTCTTTTCCACTCCTCTCCTTGCCTGTCCATCCCTGCCACTCTGGCTTTATTTCATGTCTCAGTGTAACCCAAATAAATCATTTAATGCCTCTTATTGTGCAATCCCTATTCATGCTTCGTATTGCTGCCAAAAGTCTCTTTCTAAAATGTACAGCTCAGTTGCTTTCCTGCTGAAAACCCTTTAAAAGATCTCCACTGCCATGGTCTACAGCAGGGGATTTCTGTGGTGCCCAAAATCTGGCCTGTCCTTGCACCTGATCTTTGGTCATCTCTCTCATCACAATCTATTTACAAGCTTTAGCCATAGCATGTACCAGAAAACTTGCTTCATGTCTTTCTCTCCTCTCAACAGCTTCATGTCAGAAATATGTCCCCTTCCCTGTCCATTAAAAATTCTATTCCTGTACATCCACTTTCTGATGGTGTTTCCTCTGATAAAGAAATCTTCCCAAGACTAGCAGGAGGCATTCTTTTTGGTAATTTTACTGTGTTGTACAATGTTTTCACACAACAACGTAAACACAAGAAAATTCATCAATTTCACACCTCTAACCTCAGCATGCTGCTCTTTTCTTGATAACCCCACAACATGGTCAGAGATTCAATACATTATTGATGATAGTCTAGAATGAATAGAGGAAAACCATGAGTTAATGAATAAATGATTTATCCCAAAGTCCTACTAAAAACACTTACACAACTAAATAATTGTTAAAAATCCTCTTCCCATTTTAAAGTAAAGCCCACTAAAAAAAACACAGCTATGTCATATACATGGTCTTGTATATGAAGAACAAAGTGTCAACACAGGGCAAATCTATTAGGCCAACTATTGACAGACATAATCCATTTTATGGACTTTGGCTAGAGGTAAACTTACAAAACAATTCCAAGTTAAAACTCTAAGCTTCAGAATTTAGGGAGAAGGAAAGCAACAAATATTAGCTGCATACTCAACTTAAATTCAGTTGGCAGTATTTCTTGATATAGCTTAAAGATGTCACATCTCATCACCAAAACTCACCATCAATAAAGCATATGAATTGCTTCAGGTCATCTGCAAATAGTGATTTTTAAAAACATATGTAATATTATTCGTGTATTTGCATTAGAACTACTCTTATCCAGTGGTACAGATGAAAATGATTTTCTCTGGAAACCTAGATTATTTTATTGTTTTTCCATGTTGCCTAGAAAAATAATTCTCATACTAGTGCATATGCGGAATCTCAGACCATAAAATATGCCCAGACATATCTAAATCAGAAAGCTATCACACTCTAGCTGTGAGAGTTAGATTTAATGATCTTACTCTGTTTATTTTGATATTGCTACAATAATTACCTTTAGGCTTTTTAGTTTTTAAAAGGCATAGCAAAACCAGGTGCTGTGGCACACGCCTATAATCCCAGAGGCTTGGGAAGCTGAGGCAAGAAGATTTTTGAGTTCAAAGCCAGCCTCAGCAAAAGCAAGAAGCTAAGCAACTCAGTGAGACCCCGTCTCTAAATAAAATAGGGCTGGGGATATGGCTCAGTGGTTGAGCACCCCTGAGTTCAGTGCCCAGTACACCCCCTAAAAAAGTCTCATAGCAATATATTAACTCATGTTCTTGTGAGATTCAAGTAATACACATGCATTAAAATAAAAGTATTTTCCTCTTCACTTTTCCCCAATTTTAATTCTTTCCCAGAAGTATTTACTATACATTATTGAACTATGGTACACATTTATATGCATGATATTTAACACATATGTGACATTAAATGTATTACTTTAGGTATTACATATCTTCTTCATAATGAAACTTAGAGACATTGTTGATTGATAGAAATATAAACTGTGAAGAAAATTGTTGAGGGCAATTTTAAAATTTAAATTTTAACTAACAATTCACTTCTGTAAAAGGCAGCATAACCAGTGATGTTTATTATAGGGCTATTTGTGATTTAAATGAAACTATTCTAAATGTAGTATACTTACATCCCTATAAGTTATTTTATATTTTTTCCTATGGAAGTATTAATTCAGCTTTATTTCCAAGCTTACTTCCTAAGAATAAGTAGAGTGAGACCATGTTTGTAATGGTAAATTTTTAAGTGGCAGAAAAAAAAACTCAAGGTAATGAGATTTGCTGGTAAGTTTCAGATTTGAAAGAAAAGAAGAATTTTTTTTTTCTTAGAAAGTAGTGACAAAGCATGAGTTTGGCAACAGACCAAGGCAGGTAAAATTTTTTAGCTTCAGTTTCCCAAAGTCAAAGTGTAATAATATAGATGATAAATATTAAAATACTTAGCATGAATAACTAACTGTTCATTAAATGTGCTTTTAAATGATAATGACATTTTTTCCCGCAAAAAATTTTTGATGAGTTTAACTAAATTCTGATCATCTCAGCTCTTTAATACAAACCAATTTAATTTACAAGACAAATAAGTTCTATTTATTTAATAGAACAGTAGGTCTTTGGATAAAAATAATAATTTATTAAATAAGACTACACTTTAAAAATATATAAGTATCAGTAACAAAAAGAAATCTCTTTTGACATGATGTTAAGTTAATTTTAATTTACTGTTCAGCATTAATGTATTTTTAAAAGGCAAAATAATTTACTTCAAAATAAATATTTAATCTTCTTAAAGTAATACAAAGAGAATCTTATTGAAAAGTCAAATTGTTCTTTATTCTTAATAATAATTTGTAATATAGTTGCCATTCAATCATTTATTTCTTTCTGTATTTTATATTTATTATCATACTATAAAATAAAATACTTATAGAATATGGGCTTCTCCTTTTTATCTCTTTTCCTAATGCATATTTATCATGGAGGGTGCCAAATAAATCTGAAACGATGAAAGACAAATATTGGTGTTTTGACTACATTACCGTAACCTCCAACAGGAAATGAAACAGAAAAGAAGATTATAGTAGGAATTTTAATGACAAAATTTTTGTTACTACTTAGCTTTTACACTTTCTTCATTCACCATCTTAAGATATGTATCTTCTGCGCAGATATAGGAGGGGATTCAATGGTGAATGGGGGAGAATGAGGGTCCTGACTCTTTGTAAATAGGTGAGATCATAGTCTGCCTTATATTAAATAACACAGAGGTTAAAAGAAGACTTAGGAATTTAAATATCTGGGCCCTGTTATTCCCTACCTACCTAAGCCAGTCTTTATCTATAGAAAGTATGGGCAAGGAGCTGATTGAAGACCAAACCATATAGTGACTGGCACTACTGCATACCAAGGCAAAGCAGAGAAGGTGCCAAGTTATTAAAATACAATTAATGAAATGAAAGTAAGAACACTAAGTATAAAATATGAAAATGAAAGAGAAAATTTTCTAAACATTAACAAAAAGAACTTAATAATAGAAAATAGTTCAGAAATCTCTTCAGAAACATGATATAAATATTTTTATTTTTTCATATCTCTGGTTGTATACAAAGTATATTCACACCAATTTGTGTTTTCATACATGTACTTTGGATATAAATACTTTTAAAAATTCACCTCAAACAGAATAATAGAGGAGAAAGGGCAAAATAACTCACTTAGAAATCAAAGAAGAGGAAACAATTATTCTGTAATGAAGGATAAATTCACAATCTTATCCATTAATGATAGTTTCAAATATTGTGCTTTCATCAAAAATATTATTTAATCTACTCATATTCTCTTCAGAGATGAAAGAGAAAAACTTATCGTGACACATTATTTTTTCAAAATCAGATTGAACAAACCTATTCTAAGATGACTTTTCACATAAATTATCTTGTGCAATTCTCTCAACACCCCACCTGGATAGGAATCATTAGTTTCATTTTACCGTTGAATAAATGCTGGTTCAGAGGGTAAAGACTAGCCCAGAGAGCCTGCCACAACATTTTAGAGCTGGAATTTGAATTCTCATAGGATCATCTCAGATTTAATACTTTGTATTACATCACAGTTGCTTTAAAAGTTTTGTAACAAGAATGTCAAAAGAATGAAAATAAGTACCATACTCATAGTTTCAGTTAGCTTTTACTGATCAACAAAAATATTCCGATTAGATATTTTAGGACAGTATATTTTATGCTAATTCACAATAAGGTAGGGGGCACTAGGGAAGAATAGGGTTACCTTAGATTAGACAGAGGGAAGTGATGGGAAGGGACAGGAGGGTATATGGGGATAGGAAAGATAGTAGAATGAAACAGACATTATTACTGTATGTATATATGTGACTATATGACCAATATGATTTTGCAACATGTACACTCAGAAAAATGAAATTATATCTCATCTATATATGATATATCAAAGTGCATAAATGCATTCTAATGTCATGTGTAACATTAAAACAAATTAAAAAATTTAAAAAAATATATAATGAAGAACACCTAGTAAACCTGGTCACATAGAGTTACAAGATATTACATATTCTACATGTGGCAGTGTAGGTAAGTGACTCTGCAAAGAGTAGTGTTATTAAGATTGTTTATTGTTAGGATGCTTTGTTTAAAGAGTGCAGCTTTGCAATTAAGTAGCAATCAGGCACTTAAAAGGCAAGCTGATCTCAGTACTGTATTTATACAAGGCGGACAAAGATTGCGTTTTCCATTTTGTGGTCTGGACACCTGGTACACCAACTCCAGCAACAGTCAGCATAATTGAAACCATCTTTCAAGTGTCTGTCATGCAAACAAGATTTAGGATTTTGAAAACTATCTTATGAAAAGAGATAAGTTTTTTTTTTTTCATATCACTATTATGAGTGCCAACATTTCTGTCTTTAGTTGATTTGTTCTTGAGGCCGTTTCTATAATTTAAAAAAAAAATAGTTTTCCACTTAATAAAATACTTTGTGTTGGCAAAAGCTAATTATGTTATGCAAAAGCCACAGAGATAATTATAGTTCATCTAGACATTCTTAATCTGTATTAGTGGAAACATGCTACAGAGTGATGAGAAACTCACATACCATTATCCAATCTCAACAGCTGCTCAGTTAATCTTGCCATAATGAAATCTAAGTCATTATCCCATTGTTTCTAACCTACCACGCTCTTCTGCATTTCTGCTGATTTAGAAATATATCTATATTTTGTCTTGGGGACTATTTAAGCCTTTGCACTATGATTAATGTGTTTCACTAAGTTAAGTGCGTTTCTTTTCTGACGTAATTCAAGATTGAACTGTGTACACATTTGTAAATAAATGTAACATGTATTTGCTGAACACTGACTACATCCTTAGTATCAAAGGAACACGGGGACCTGGAGCATTACAGAATCTGCTACATGTTCACACCAGCCACCAAAATCTGCTAAAGAGAAAATAATTTCAATTACTCTATAATATGTCTGATTTCCCATACCTCTTGATTTGCCTAACTTACTAAAATGTGGCAATAACATGTCAAGATTATAATAATTATTATAAATGATTATCAGGGGCTTGGGCTGTAACTCAGTAGTAGAGCACTTACCTAGCATGTGTGAGACACTGGGTTCAATCCTCAGCACCACATAAAAATAAATATATAAAATATAAAGACATTGTGTCCATCTACAACTAAAATTTTTTTAAAAGATTATTAGTGCTGTAGAAATCATGTCTATTTTAAGCAATATTAAGTCCTTACGAATCGTACCTTAGCAGTTTTTCGAGCTGGATTTCACTTCTTTCAAATGTTGTTTTCCTGCCATTTTCATTGGAACTTTCCTCCATAATTGAACAAATCTAACAACTAGATTGTATTTCCTGATGCTTATTGAACTGGAAATAGTTACCTTAAATCTACAAGACTGAAAATTAATTTTGCTTTGTTTTAGCAATCTAGGAGAGTCAACAGTGATTTGTAAATTTGCTGTGAATAATAAGCTTGTTCTTATCTGTGAAGTGTCACAGTTATTGCAACCATTTCTGAATGATGACAATGTTATTGTTTTTGACAAGGGATAAATTACAAAAGAGTAGCTAAAACGTTTATTGTTTCCCAGGTACATTAGGACACTTCAGTCCTCCCTCTGTGAGGTGAAAAAGTACAGGTGAAAGAAACAGAAAACATATCCTACTACTAAGAGTTGAAAAAGGCTAAGAAAAAAAACCAATCACACTCACACATATATTCATCCTAATTTATAATTTTCACTGGTGACTTAATAGATATTTTAGATGGAATCCTTGGCAAAGTTTAATTGCTCTTATTTTAATGTGTGTCTATGATTCTTAATGGAAATGTTTTATATGATTATGAATACTTACAATTTATTTACAATTGTTCAAATAACGCCTATATGAAATTTACCCTATTTTACATATCAAGTCCTTATACCTACCCAACATGTCTCACAAAAGATTTATCTTGTAATTACACACACAAACATGGCTGCAGAAGTTTTTTTTTTTAACTCATTTTCTACTGTTGTCTTTTTAAAAATTGTTGCCTCATTTAAATGATAAGTTATTTATAATTAGTCCTTTTTTAACACTGTCCTGCAGAGTAGGAGAAATAGTGATGAGGAATCCCTGGGCAGGAGTTGGGGGTGAGGGGTTTTACCTGCAATTGTATACTATTTTCAAATCAGTAGGAGTTATGCTTCATTTTCTCCACACACACAAAACAAAGTATTTTGTTGTGGTTTTGTGAGCTCAGGCAACAAACTTTAATAAGAACATCTGACTTTACACATTTCCAGCCTAACCTTCAAGTCTCAAATTCTTTTTTTTTTAAGAGAGAGTGAGAGAGGAGAGAGAGAGAATTTTTAATATTTATTTTTAGTTCTCGGCAGACACAACATCTTTGTTGGTATGTGGTGCTGAGGATCGAACCCGGGCCGCACGCATGCCAGGCGAGCGCACTACCGCTTGAGCCACATCCCCAGCCCCAAGTCTCAAATTCTTATGAGGTAAATTTGAAAAACGATCAAAATCCAAGCCCAAGAAATTTGAAAAAAAATCATTAATGGATGGTTTTAAATAACATGGCATCATATAAAATAACTTCAATGTGGGGGGAGAAAAATAAGACAAAATAGGGACTGAGAATTATGTCAGCAGAGTCAGGCTATTATGGTACAAATGTATTGGAGTATCCTAAGAAGGGAACAAATTTTATATTCTTACTCTATATACCAAAACATGAAGTAATTTGGTTCCCTAACTCACACTGTGAGGTGTACAGAATGATTGTCATGGATGAAAAATGAAAATTCATTTTCATGATGTTCTGATTATGAATCAGTCATTTTCCCTCTTTATTTAAGGTCTCCCCACCCTCTGAATACCATCACTGGATAGGAACTAATAAATGTAACATCAGACACTTTTACTATGTCCAGGCCTCTCTTTTCAATGCTTTGAGAATTTATATCCATTATTATAAGGAAAGCTGCATCTTAGATCAAAGCATTTCAAGAGCACATGAATATTACTCATTACAACTGAAATCCATTTGAAGTCATATGATTAGATGAGATCTTTATAACTAATGCACTTTTATTTGAATTCTTGTACTGCACTCTATTTCCAATTGTTCTAAATTTAACAATTAAACATTACATATAATGTGCTTCATAGAATATAATTTTTCTGAAAGTTGGAATAATTTAAAGTAAATTGTCAATCTGAAAGTTACATGCTAATTATAATGCCACGGTATCATCGCAATATTGTTACCTCTTTGTGGGAATGGATGGGAATCTTTTGTTTTCACATTAGCTGGGGTGAGGCTATCTTCTTGAAGAACTAACATCCTCTGTAGATAATGGAAAGTATTCTTAGGGCAGAAGAATACCTGGAAACCAGGCTTCAAATATTCTATATCAACACAATTTGATGTTTTACAGCTGGTCAATTATTGCTAGAAGGTTTAATGGGAATACAAGAGGCTATTTTACTCCTTAAACCTTTGAACATTTCCCCTGCATCATAGAAATGGGGAAAAGTGGCCCTCAAAATCATGTTCCTAGACTGGCTTTGATGTGACGTTCTTGAATATGCAGAGTAGACACAGGTGCCACTTCAGAAGCACTCGCTTTTCTTAAGTGAAGTCTAGATATTTAGAAAGACTCTTGAAGGCTGCAAAGTCTGAGAGATTTATTTATCTTTCTGTGTAATTTCAAAAATATCTATGCCCTGATAATAAGTCCAGAAGAGAGTATTGAATGAGGACATGAGCTGTATAATTCTGGTCAAGGGAAAGCACTTTCAAAGGATTGACTAAAGATTTAATAGGGAAGGGTAGTTAGAGGCAGTGAGGTTGTCATTCAGGTTATCTCTTGTTCAGAAATTGTTTTGCTTTGTTTTTTTACAATCTGCTAACATACTGCTACAACAGAAGATATTTCCACTGTGCTTCTCTTCACACCTACGGCTTCCAGAGACATCACTGACAAAGCCAGAAAAAGTTTTTGTCTTGGTATATTTTAACAGTCTCTTAGTTTATGAGATCAACTATAAACAACCTTTGGAAATCAAATAATAACCAAGAATTAGTAATAGAGAACACTCATCAGGAAAATACAAAACTACTAGATTATTCAGTATAAAATATTCTCAGCCTTTTAAAACCTACATTTTCAAATGTTTTGCCTCTCTGTACCATCCCCACAGCGCCAGACGAAGTAGCTCCCTGCCACTCCCATTTCTAACTTTTGTCCACTCTCCTTGTTCTGTTTCTTCCTCAAGCACATGCCACAGATTTTTAAGTGACACTTTAACTATAAATAGTACAGTGGCCCTAAAATGTGTTTCAGCCATCTTTATCTCTGCGCCCACCATAAAGTCTCATCTCCTGTCACTTCTCCTGCTGTCCCCTCTACCTCTGCTTGATGACAAGTCCTTCCTATGCTTGAACCCTGTTCCACAATTGCCTCTTCCGAAAAATATTCCTTTGTAAAAATTTCTTTATCCCGGGGGCTGGGGATGTGGCTCAAGCGGTAGCGCGCTCGCCTGGCATGCGTGCGGCCCGGGTTCGATCCTCAGCACCACATACCAACAAAGATGTTGTGTCCGCCGAGAACTAAAAAAATAAATAAATAAATAAATAAATAAATAAATAAATAAATAAATATTAAAAATTCTCTCTCTCTCTCTCTCCTCTCTCTCTCTCCTCTCTCACTCTCTCTTTAAAAAAAATTTCTTTATCCCTCTATTATGGAACATAATAAATCTGACCCTGTACTATGAGTAACTTATAAGTAGTTCTACTCCCTAACTACTAAGAATTTTGAGGGTAGCAAGTATGTCTTAGTTATACCTGTACCCATCTCAGTGCCTGGCTCAGAGCTCAGTACCTACAACATAAGTGTGTTATATGAAGAAGTGATTGTGGCACTTCTGGGGGACACAATTAGATGATATTTCCTAGATTCACTTGAACAATTATGGTCAAGTGGCTGAGTTGTGAGGAATATGTGGATGGGGTCTGTGTTTTTCTCCAGGTCAGTATCACAGAATCCTACCATGTGTAGACTTAGACTTCAAAACTGGAAAAGGTGAGGGTGATGTTGGTGGATCTGCAAAATGGAAAGCACCTGAGTCCTTGCATCAATGTGCAGAAAGGTATTGGAAGGCATGCCTCATGGAACTGGGATCTGAACAAGTTCTGAACTTCAAAGATGCAGCAGCCTTAAATAGTACATCAGGTTACATCTCCTTACTAACACATCAAGTCAGCTGATTTGCCATATCACTACAATGCAGGATGACAAATAATGGAATAATGTTATTAATGTAATTTATGCATATATATATGTATGTATTTATTCATATGTGACCACCAAACATAATTTCCCATTTTCTTTCTATGTATTAACTATCTCAAAGAGGTATTTAAAATTTAACAAACTAGCATATAGTCACTAGAGAAAATATTTCTGTATAACTTTCTAAATTTTTACATTTTTTGTAGTTTTTTACATTTGTCTTACCTATACTTGATTTAACAGGAATAATTTTTAGGAATTTCCTGTTTTATAAAGCCTTTATAAAACAATAAGGCTTTATAAAGCAATAAGTTTAATTTTCAAAGAAATAAGAGTTTGCTTCATTTTTGTACTTGTCTTTCATCTGTATCTAATTTTTAATTTTTTTAAGAGAGAGAGAGAAAGAGAGAGAAAGAGAGATAGAAAGAATTTTTTAATATTTATTTTTTAGTTTTTTGGCAGACACAACAACTTTGTTTGTATGTGGTGCTGAGGATCGAACCCGGACCGCACGCCTGCCAGGCGAGCTACTGCTTGAGCCACATCCCCAGCCCTGTATCTAAGTTTTAATTAAATTTCACCAAATCCTATAAACAACTACCAAAAATAAGTTTGGGAACAAAGGTAATTGATGCTAGTACATTTACTATTTGAATTGATTATATTTATTGTCAACTTTGTACATATTTATGCATTCACTTTTGCCTTGTTTCTATGCTCTGAGTCCCAGCCAAATAAGTGAACCATCCTGTTGTGTTGAGGTTAAATTAATACTTTTTTTCAGGAAATGAGGCTAATATATCAACTTTTTAATTGAACTTCTGTGAAAGGTAGCTTGTCAGAAGACATCAGCATGTTTCACTTTCATTTTGATGGCTATATGAGTTACTGATCCAGAGAAAATAACCTGCACTATTATTGCAGGGAAAAAGAAGCTGAAATTATTTTCTTACCTTTTTTGTGGTTTATTAAAACAAGTGTGAGCTACACATTTCAGCCATGCTTATTTTAAGTGATAAATATACAGGCTTAATCTGTGTCCTTCAGTCTCCAATTGCCTGAAGAACTTGCTTTTGTCTTTCTCATTACTCTTCACAGACATTGGAAAATAAGTTCATCTCGTCTCTCAGGCACGAGCTGCTTTTCTGGATTCCCTGTTGTACTAGTCAGCTGCTTGTTGCTATAACAAAACATTTGAGGCTAGGTGCAGTGGTGCATGCCTGTGATCCCAACATCTCAGGAGGCTGACATAGGAGGATCACAAGTTCAAACCCAGCCTTAGCAAAAAGTAAGGCACTAAGCAACTCAGTGCAATCCTGTCCCTAAATAAAACACAAAATAGGGCTCTGGGGATGTGGCTCAGTTGTTGAGTGCCCCTGAGTTCAGTCCCCAGTACAAAACAACAACAACAACAACAACAACAACAACAACAACAAAACACTTGAGGCATCTGACTTTATTTTATTTTAAAAAGACATTTATTAAGCTCAAAGTTTTGGAGGCTGAATGGCACAGTACCTGCATCATTTAGTTCTAGTGAGGACTCTCTCAGACCTAACACATCATGGAAGATGGCAATGATGGATAGTAATGGTGGGAGCATGTGCAGCGGTAAGCAATCACATCTTGGTATAGGATGCCAGAGGGTCTAGTGCAGTCAGATGTAGACTTTCGCTCAGGAACTACCCTAATTCCTACTGTTTGACAGACATCCTTCTAGGCTCCACCTCTTAAAGGTCCCATCAGATCTCACAATGTTATATTGACAGGACCAAGACTCCAACACAAGGACCCTTGGGAGATCAGCCACATCCAAACCATAGCACCTGTTTCTTCAGAGTTACGCATCCCATCTGGACATTTTCAACAGCACACCAATTTATTTCCTCTTGTTTATAAATTTTCTTTTTACACTTTTTCTTTTTCATTATCAATCTCAGTTCAAATTCCAACTTCACTTCATGCTGTCCTGTGCCAGATGACTATACCTTGTCCATTACCCTTGCACCTCACTATGACTGGGGCTGTTACCGTTCAATGTCAGTCCTTGTATTCAGTCCTCTTCCCTGTTTCAAACTGACTCCTTGTCCTCCAATGTCTTGTTCCTCTCTTAGAAACAAGAAGCCAGTGAGCCACTGGATCAATAAACTTTATCCTTTGAACTGACTGAGGCTAAAATTGTCAGCTGTAGGTCTTATCAAGGTATTCAGAAGTATTCCAACTGATCACTCTCTTCTCCCTCTGTAAATCCTACTAGGAGATGAGCTCCCAGTTCTATCCATCTTTCTTGGGTTCTTAGAATTTCTATGCTCATTCTGTCCTTGAAGAGATAAAATTAAACCTTTGGGTGTAAAAATTATATTTTCCTGGATTTAAAGTTTCTGTAATAGAACTTTTACCAATTTGGTGAAAATTTATATGAACTGAAGGTATCTTGCTTGTATTTTGTATATAACTAAAGTCATACTTATTCCTTAAATTCTGTCCCCCAGAGTATGTTATTTCTATTTTCCCTGCTCTCATTTATGGATGGGTTTGCTGGAATGTCACTACTTTCACTGACATGGACAGCTCATCTTTTTTCCAATGCTGATCCAACCCCCATGTTTCTATTTGGACCTCAGTTTCTCCATTTGGATATCATTACTCCACAGGGACTTGCTACATCTGTATGAAATCAGTCTCTGGACCTTTACACTAGCATTAAATCCATTTGACTAGACTTTTAAATGCCTATCTATATGCCCCAAACCTTTCTAGTATACAAGGTCAGGCAGGAGCTTTGCTCTTAAATATACTATTTGTTCTTACACACATTGTTCATTATCAATATATACAGAATGTTCTTGCCTTGCTTTGCACTTCCATAACATTCATTTAGTAACACTTTGTATTCTGAATGAGTATTTTTACATTCTGTTTTTTTCTGAGGGGTTAAAGAAGCTCCATTAGTTAACCTTCTCTAATGCTACTTAAGCAACTGGAGAGCAGCTGTTATGTCAGATACTTCTCTCCGGGTCCCAAAGCACCTGCAGAGTGGATGAAAAGTGATTAATGATATTAGGAGTCTTGGATTGCTGACAGGCAATAAGTAGTATTACCCCTCCTAAAACAAATTAAACCATAGGTTAATCTCAAAGAAGTTAATATAGACTAATAGTCATTATTGAAAAAAATTAAAATAAATGGGATATAGAATCATTAAAAACAATAGTGACACTTTATGCAAGATGAAGTAGAATAAAATAAGACTAGAACTTCTTGACAGCAGCAACCCTGTCTTAGTTTTCTGAGCATCCTGGTGTCTAGCAAGGGTCAAGGAAAATTAAATGCTCCAAAACTAATAAATGCAAAATTTTCTCTATTCAAATGAAATAATGAATTAGAAAAGCATTAAATAATGTCAATACAGTCAAATTTTCCTTAAAGAAGACAATACTTTGAAATTTCATCTTTCAAAAATAATTAATATTTAAAATAAAAATGCCAACTTACATATTCTGATTCCTCTTTTTATATGGTGCTTTGCAGAATTTTAAACCATAGAATTACTTTTTTTCTTCTTCTAATTTGAAGTAAAATAGGAAATGTAATATTCCATAGTGCATGTATATATTTATACCTATATATGTATGTATATGTATATAAGTATGTACATATGTATGCAATGTATTTTAAGATCAATCTTGCTTTTCTAAATTTGTTTATAACTAGCGATTTTTAATCTAATAAATAATTGAATTTGTTTACAAATATAGAGCAGTGATTAAAAGGTTAATAACATTGATCATTCTCCTATCCACAGAAGAATATAATTCAAAATGTTGATTAAAGTGCTCTAAACCTATATGATTTGGGCCATAATTTCTGTGACATTTTCCCCTATGTAATTTCTAGTGTGTAAATACTACAAATGAATATTGATTGCAAAAACTCTCGTTAAATTGTTGTGCGATACCCTGCTTTCAAGAACATATGAAATCTAATCTTACTTATTTGCATCCGACTGACAGGTAAATATTGATTGAGAAGAAAAGAACAATGAGAAAACCAATTATCACTGGTTATAGGACATCAAAATTTAACATTGAAAAGACTGATGTCAAAGTACAATATATTCAGTGTCAAGATTTGAAATTTTTACCTCTTCTTTATTGAGAGATATTTTATAGTAAGTGGAGAAAAATTTTTGCTCAGAGGAGGACAGTTGTCATCATGGGCGAATATAAGAGAAACTCAAAGCACCACCAAAGAGCACTGCCAGCAGATAATGACAGAAGACTTTCAAAGAGCTGAGGGAAAACAGGAGTCTCACTTGAAAGTAGCAAAGTATAAAACCTAAATGCAGAAATCAGCTATTCTAGAAAGGAAGGTAAAAAAGCCCCAAAGAACAAGTTAACACAACTGGAAAGTCAGACAAAAAAATCGTAAAAACACATTTGTGTCCTTAGAGAAGAAGCAAACTAACAAATAATAAATAACAATGTTTTAAAAAATAGAGGATGGGCTTGCTTGAAAGTGAGTAAACAGCAAAAACAACAGTAACACTTGCAAAGGTCTAAATTTGATATATTTTGGAGTAATCCAAGAACCATCAAACTATTAGAAACCATGAATATTTTATATAAAAAGATGAAAGCTAAAAGGCTTGAAAGAGTCGAAAATGGCATGATGTCAAGATGTTATCCTCAAAAGGTAAAAATACTCTGGCTGTACTTTCCCTACATCTGATGTCATTCTTGATAAAAAGATTTGAATAAAAGTGGGAACATGCAAATATTCCAATAGGATAAAAAATGAAAAAAAATTAGAATCACATTAGCAAGAAAAATATATTATGCCAAGAAGGCTGAGTGGTCTATGATGCAATATTTATGGATGAATGGAATATAAAAGGTTATATTTATGATGCTAAATGAGCTGTATCTGTAAATAGTTTTAAAAATCATATATTTTTCAGAAATAACCATTTCCCTAGTTGTTAAATGAAGTAAAACTAGTAAGTTCACTAGGGACTGAAAGATGTTAGAAAACACAAATGGTAGAATAGGAATTAAGTAAGATTTCAATTTCTTAATATATTTATGATCTGTCTTCCTAACTTCATAAGTGTGACAATGAATTTACAACCCTACAAAACAACCTCACATGAAGAAAACAAGACAGTTAACTAAATCAAAATTTGGTGATCTGAGAATTGGCTTAATGGTTGTGCCCATGTCCAGCATGTACCAGGCCCTCCCTGGGTTTAAACTCCAGCACTAGAAAGTAAACAAAAAAAAAAAAATTTAAACATCAAATTGAAGAAATATCTCCAAAACTTAATTTTTTTGATACTGGCTTAAACATTTCTCAACCACCTACAAACTGTCCAGTCAACATCTGGAACTGGGGTATGTGGTTCCCTAGTCATTTCTCTTCCAAAGGGCCATGTCTTTCCTGTATGGAACAGGCACTATGTGGCATCACCCGAACCCTCTCATTCCCACCTTCTCTTATTTAACACAGGTATCCTTCCACTACACACACCCAGAGAGTCCAGGCATAGGGGCAATTCTATGATGCCCTTCTTTTTTCCTAGATCTGGGTGTCTCATATTTGCAGGAGATTTTCCACAAAAACTCCACACCTTTATGATTTTCAACAAGAACCGGTTCTAACCACACAACACTTACTTAGGTGCTTTCCTAACTTCTTACTTAGGAAATAATTAAGTCATAAAAGAGCCATCTATAACTGTATCCATTGTTCCCTTCCAGCAAGAGCACCTCAAAACTTCATCCCCTCATGCATTGTTTTTTTTTTCATGTAAGCCAAAAGCATGGCCCTAACCTTGTTAAAAAATAACTCTCCTTTGACTTAAACTCTGAAACTCCTCCTAATGAGCATCTTCCCTTGTCCAATATTCTAGACTTATATCTCAACTGTAATTCTTCCCCAAAGAGGGAGATTACATTATTTTGTCTTTAAAATAATTCTTCCCAGTTTTTTTTTAATTTTTAAATTTGTTGTATTCAATATATCATGTTCTTTTTCTTTTTTTATTTGTTTTAATTAGTTACACATGACACTACACTGACCTTGACATATCATACATTTGAATCACATGGGATAAAATATCTCATTTTTCTGAGTATACAGGTTGCAGAATCACATTGGTCATGCAGTCACATATATACACACAGTAATAATAATGTCTGTTTCATTCTACTATCCTTCCTATCTCCCCAATCCCTCCCCTCCCCTCCCATCACTTCTCTCTACCTAATCTAAGGTAGTGCTATTCTTTTTTTTTCCTCACATCTTCTACATGTATTTTGTTTAACAATGAGAGTCTCCCTCCACCATCCATGCAATTCCCTTTCTCCCTCCCTTGCCCTCCCACCCCTCTGCAGTTTTTTTTAAATCATAAAAAAAATAGAACTTCTCTGACTCTTCTATCTGAAATCACATTCTCTATTATTCATTGTTCTTTTTGATGCTCATTACTTCTTAATACAGAATCACACATTTGTTTGATAACTTTTGGAGTGCTTATCTCTTTTGTCCAGATTGTAAGTTTTTGCTGATAGTTTTTTTAAAAATGTCTATATCCCTTTCACATAGAATACTGACCAAATATTGTAGCTGCTCAATAAATATTTGTGAAGTGAATATATGAAACCTATCTGGTCACTCATTTTTTTTTAATGTAAAAAGTTGGTTTGGTAATTGCTGGCTGTTCACATAAAACTCATTCTCCCCCTTCCAAATTTCAAGGCTTCCCATATAGAAACCACATTTACCAGCTTCTTTCAGCACCAACTGTGGTTATATAACTAAACATAAATATATAGGAAAGAAAATGAGCCAAATTTCAGATACAGAGCCTATTTTTAAGTTGAAGACAGCCTGAAAATTATACGTGGAATTTCTATTAGATATTTCTAGATTGTCTTCAACTTAAAGACAGACTATTATTTCTGAAATTTCGCTCCTTTTCGCTTCATGTGTGAACTCAGCAATGCTTGCACCCCAAAAGGCAACATATGAAGGGGTGATAGAGCAACAATGTAGAGAGAACCTGGGTTTCTAAGTACCTTTGATGAACATAATGTTCCTATTAGCATCATTAGTGCACAGATAGCCTGGCCTGTTACATGAAAGAAATAAAACACTATTCTATTTAAGGGATTTAATCTTGGAATCTTTTCCTTATGGCAACTAAGCCTTTCACACATGTGGCTTCCATGAATCTCTCTGCCTAACCACTTTTTCTCTAGCTTGTTTGGAACTGTGTCTTCCTCTACCTGCTCCTTAAATGTTAATTTTCTCAAGGGTTGTTTCCTGGTCAACTCCTGTTTTAATTTTTAATTCTTGAAACTTTCAATCAACAAATGTTTAAAACTCTTTTCTCAAAATATTGCATATAAACGCCAGTAGTTTACGGACAACCCTGAATACTTTTTTTTTTTTGAATGCTCTAAGAAAAGCAATGGTAAACAGACTAAGAAATATTTTGAGGGGTGGCACCTAGTAAACTACTATTTATGTGCCAAGATACTTTTTTCTCTGAATAAAGACAAAATCTGACCAGATGAGAGTCTCATTTAATACTTTAAGTAGGGCCCCTCTGTCCTGAGATTCCAAACCAGGCTTTCTCAGGAATGAGCCAGGACCTAACTCCACAGCCTTTCGGTCATTTGCTACACCTAGTACTTGGTGCTCCATCCAATTTGAACTTTTTGCAGGTTCTCAACCTTACCATGTACAGTTTCACAACATTTTACATGCCCTTTCTACTGCCTGAAGCATTCCCCAACATCATCTGGCTATCTTTCCACACCTGGAACATGCCTCCCCCTGAAACTTAAGTACCCAGGCCATTGGCTACAGCTACACTAATGCTCTTTTATTGTCAGACTGAACCCACTGTGTGTTCATTGCTGTTTAATTCTCACCTTCCACCTCATGAAAAATTGGAGATGACTTGACTTGTTCACTTTTACATCCCCAATATCTTTTCCCAAGGTGCACAACATGCAGCAGGCTCTTAATGTGCAGTTTCTTCAATTTTGAGTTTGCTAAGTTGTCAACACTGTATGGAAAACTCAATATTTAAAATTTAGATATTTAAAAAAACTATGGCATAGAATAAACTGTATTTCCGTAATGCGTTATTCTCAAGGGTTATGAAGAATATTAATTGTTTCACTTAAAAAGAAATATATCTCCTCTGAATTCCCATAGCGTCTTATAATTCAACATCAGATATGAGAAAAAGCATTTAGTGGTTAGGCTCTGTTCCATGTTCATGTGTTCATCCCTCGTGGTATGTAGCACAGTTCCTTGTGCACCTTTAAATATTTTAAAATTTACAACACTGTTTAAAATGAGGCTGTTGTAAATTTTTACTCCTCACACGTCAGATAGAGCCCTAATATCCAGAGTATACAAAGAACTCAAAAAATTAGACAATAAGAAAACAAATAACCCAATCAACAAATGGGCTAAGGACATGAACAAACACTTCACAGAGGAGGACATACAATCAATCAACAAGTACATGAAAAAATGCTCACCATCTCTAGCAGTCAAGGAAATGCAAATCAAAACCACCCTAAGATACCACCTCACCCCAGTAAGATTGGCAGCCATTATGAAGTCAAACAACAACGAGTGCTGGCGAGGATGTGGGGAAAAGGGTACTCTTGTACATTGCTGGTGGGACTGCAAATGGGTGCGGCCAATTTGGAAAGCAGTTTGGAGATTCCTGGGAAAGCTGGGAATGGAACCACCATTTGACCCAGCTATTGTCCTTCTCGGACTATTCCCTGAAGACCTTAAAAGAGCATGTTACAGGGATACTGCCACATCGATGTTCATAGCAGCACAATTCACAATTGCTAGACTGTGGAATCAACCCAGATGCCCTTCAATAGATGAATGGATAAAAAAAATGTGGCATTTATACACCATGGAGTATTACGCAGCACTAAAAAATGACAAAATCATGGAATTTGCAGGGAAATGGATGGCACTAGAGCAGATTATGCTTAGTGAAGCTAGCCAATCCCTAAAAAACAAATACCAAATGTCTTCTTTGATATAATGAGAGCAACTAAGAACAGAGCAGGGAGGAAGAGCAGGAAGAAAAGATTAACATTAAACAGAGACATGAGGTGGGAGGGAAAGGAAGAAAAAAGGGAAATTGCATGGAAATGGAGGGAGACCCTCATTGTTATACAAAATTACATATAAGAGGTTGTGAGGGGAACGGGATAATAAACATGGAGGGAAATGAATTACAGTAGATGGGGTAGAGAGAGAAGATGGGAGGGGAAGGGAGGGGGGATAGTAGAGGATAGGAAAGGTAGCAGAATACAACAGTCACTAATATGGCAGTATGTAAAAATGTGGATGTGTAACCGATGTGATTCTGCAATCTGTATTTGGGGTAAAAATGGGAGTTCATAACCCACTTGATTCTAATGTATGAAATATGATATGTCAAGAGCTTTGTAATGTTGTGAACAACCAATAAAAAAATCAGAAAAAAATAAATAAAAAAAATAAAATAAAATGAGGGTGTTGTAAGACCTGTTTTTATTTGCTTAATCATCAAAAAATACACCCTGAATACGTGCCTGTGGTCAAGAGAGTGAATGGGATGACAAACAAGGATGGGAGAGAAATTTTTACTCTGCCCATTTCTGTATTTATGACTTAAACATTATGAAAATTCCATTTTTAAAAATAATTAAAATTTTAAAAACCTTCTTTAAAAGAAAAGTGCAAAAAAACATTTTAAAAGCATTGACTATTTAAGGAATATTTAAGGGATCGCCTGAGATAAATTATTTGAAACATATGTAACAGATGAAGCATTTACATCCAGAATATATAGCAAATGCCAAAACGCCAGTGAGAAAACGATAAACAACCTAATAGGAAAATTGGCAAAGGTATAAGGAAGCAATTAACTGAAGAGGATACTTGCATGTTTAATAAATAAAGATGTGTTCCCATTAGAAAAATGAATCGAGTACTATATTCTCTACGTAACTAAAGGATCCTTGGCTCACTTAATTTCAAAGATTCATTAGAAGTCTTTTTGGGTTCATTAGCAATTAAAATATGCCAATTTCAAAAACTTTTAAAAGCTATTTTATCCAATAGATAAAAAGTTAACACATTGAGCAATTCTAAAGGTTGGAAAGGATGTGGGCAAAAGGGTACTCTAGTAATTGCTGATGGAAACAGAATTTGTACAGCAGCACCCTTGGAGAGTAATTTCAGTATTTTGGAGAGTGACTTGGAGAGTGGTAAAATTGAGACCACACATACCTCATAACACAGAAATTCCACTTTTTCGTTTAGACCAGTAAGAAAAATTCAATACATGTCCATAAGGAGACATAAACCATTGTGTTCTTTGCAACACTGTTTGAAATAGCAAACACCTGGAAACAACTTAAATTTCTCTTGGCACCCACTGCAGATGCTCTTGGTGATCTCATATGCCCTTGCCACTCACATTTCCCTTGCACATTGCGTGTGTTTTACTGCAAGCACCTGCCACCCTGCCTGAAGGTGTTCTCTAGCCACCAACAAGCTTGGACTGCCTGAAGGTGGGCTAGGACTCTGAAGCAGAAATACCACTTTCTCAGTCACATGACAAGAAATGTGCGGAACTGATCAGAGAAATGATTAGAAATAGAAATTGTTAATCATGGAATGAATCTTTCACAAAGTTTACATGTTCAGGATCAAAAAAATAGAAGACAAACTCCACACTCTGTTTCTGTTTTGTGAAACCAGGTAGATGATGGACCCAGATACCTCCTCTTGCCAGGAGATGGTAGCGTGGGTTTGGACATGTTGTCTATGAAGTGCCTGTGGTAACTGGATATGTGGATTTAAATTTTTGGAACCAGCAATAGGCTACAGATTGGCTTATCATGATATCTGAGGTTATGATGAATGAGACGACAAAGGAGAGAAGATAGAAGAAAAGGCAGTCTCAGAAGGAGCATTGAATATTTAAGGAATATTTAAGGAATGAGCAGAAGACAAACCTACAAAAAGAAATAAAGAGACAATGTGGTAGAGTGAAGCCCAACAGTGTAAAAAAAATAAAATAAAATATTTATTTTATAAATGTTCTACTCAGGGTCATATTGACAATAAGTTCTTAGAAACTTCGTTTCCAAATTCTGATTATATTCAATTTACTACAGCTGCTTCTAAATCTTCATCCTCATCTTTCTTTCTTCTAATTTTTTAAAAATTTTCTGAATCTCATCTCACCCAGCCAATCATACACTCTGTTGACATTATAAATTTAAACTCTGGATCATCAAAACAGACATTTTTAAAAGATTATAAATTATCTACAAAACAAGAGCATCTGAAACACAAATACCTCTGACCATTACAGAGATCCATCCCTGCTTGATATACATTATTGTGAATCAAGAAAAAAAGCATGTTTTTGTGACACTTTTCTTTTCTACTCTTCTACCCATATTAGGTCGCATATATTTTTTTTAAAAACTATGCCTAAAGGGTCATTTGGAAGAATTCTTGTTTTACTGAGATTGTCTGAATTATGTTCATTTATTCTTTTTAAGGTACATGATAGTATAGCAACACTAGCCCACCTGTTAGACATGTGAACTAGTGCACTGGACTTTCATCTTTAGAAATTTGATTTAGATATTAAAATATTACAAATTTGCATTCATGCAGAATACAAGAGGCAAGTTTATTTGATTCTCCAATTGCTTTTATTAAAAAAAATGATTGGGAGCATCTAGTTTGGATTTTTTGTTGCTTTTCCCCTACCCCTAGAATGCACACACCTATATGTTTAAGCACAGGATTAAATACTTTCCACACATTGCCCCCATCAATGCTTCCAACAGCCCTTGGAAATAAGCATTGCTATCAATATGTTTCATGGGAAGAAATGATGCTTTTAGGAAATGGAAGACTTTGATTTAAGGTGACACAGTTCATAAGTGAGTCAGAATTTGAAGCCATGTTTTTTCATTCCAAACTTTACGGTTTCAGGAACTCTTGTCAAGGTGGCACTGCAAAAATACAGCTTGAGTACATTACTTTTACTTCCAACATATTGTAATAATAGATATATTTTTAAAGGGATAATGTTAAAGAAAGATGATGCTCAAAACAAAAGTTCAGAGAGAGAACATAAACACAAAATGAAGTGCACCATGCCAGCTGCTCTTTGAAGTGAGAAGGAAGCAACTCTTATCTTCAAGGTCACTGGGATACCTACCACAATTGTCCCACAGGTACTAATAACCAGGGCCAGCTTTACAGATTAAAACCTGAGGGTAAAATAACAGGAAGCTGAGTATAACTTCCATCTGCCAGAGTCCCGATTTACCTGGGGTTGCTTTCATAAGGAGGCCAGACCCAGAAGCCATAATTTCACACCCAGAACCTGAGTCAAACTGCCTTTTGACTAGATCTCTCACAGCCTCATTATCAGAGAGTCTGGACTTGGAACAGAGAGAGTCAAGGCCAATTCTAAGACTACAAGACTGGATATAGGGACTAGCAACAAAAGATTAAGAAGTTTTAAAACCCCTTTCACTCAAGATGAGCCAGGAAACCAAAATCCCAAGACTAGACAGAATAATATAAAAGGATCACAAAAAAATTAGAAGAGTCAATGACATTTTCCAGATGACATTAATGTCACAGAGGAATTTTATAATGACCTCAAAATAAGCATGTTAGCATCCTCAAGGAAACAAAATAAGAAATCACCTATATAGCATGAGGAAAAAAGTAGAAATGAAACAAAAATGGTTATGAGAAAGGAATCAAAATTCTAGAAAAGTGAAAATATAGTTAAAAATATAAATTCTAGAATGGATATTGTCAAAAAAAAAGGCCTTAGTAAATTGGAAGATATCTCTGAGTAATTCAACAAAAGTACAACATAAGTAGATGTATATGATAGCATGAAAGAGCTGGGCATGGTGGTTCATGCCTATAATCCCAGCAGCTCAGGAGGCTGAGGCAGGAGGATTGAGAGTTCAAAGCCAACCTTAGCAAAACTGAGGTGCTAAACAACTCGATGAAAGCCTATCTCTAAGTCAAATACAAAAAAAGGCTGGAGATGTGGCTCCGTGGTTGAGTGCCCATGAGTTCAATCCCTGATACCAAAATAATAATAATAATAATAATAATAATAATAATAATAATAAAGATAATAGGGAATATGTGTGATACATTGTGAAACTTTAACATAACATCTACTGGGGAATTCCAGGACAAGAGATTACAGCCAATGTTAAAAGAAGAAAATTGAAAGATTGAAAAGAAAATTCTTGGGTTTTCTACAATTTAAGAAAGATACAAGTTCTAGGAGCAAAGTGCCATGGAAGATGAACAAACTCTATGCTTTCTTCCCAGTAAGGAGAATGATTAACACGCTGCCTGCTCTCTAAGGAAGTCTTTTGAGGAAGGTAGAGTTTAATCCTATAGATTCTGCTCTATTTTCTGAAGGAATAAATAATCTTTGAAATAAATCGATCAATGCCATTGAAACAGAAATACAATTGCATGGAAATAACAGAGCAGACACAAGTTTATAGCAACAGATGTCTATTTTACAAGTGTACACACAGAAACTGGGATTTAGTGACCGCTAGAATTAAGAAATCAGTCACACAGTTTCCTAGGCTTAGCATATATCCAGGCTACTCTGTCACTTTCCATGTGAACTCATTTGTGCGTATAAGTGCCCACACACCTACACATACACCACTCTGGTGGACACAAGATGGACAATTTGCTCCAACATGGGAGCAAATGCATTTGAAAAGAAATGACTTGGCATCCATGACAGATATTACTTCTGTAGCAAGGGCTTGGTACTACTCTTCATATCATTGGTGAAGCATATTTCCCCCCTCATTTTATTTAGAATTCTAGTCAGAAGATCCTTTTCCTTTAGCTTCATTTAATCTATATAGGTCTTTAAAAGTAAGTATGGGGCTAAGAAGGAAGGATGTTGCTTCAAGATATTAGAGGTATAAATAAGGATATGTGTTTATGAGTGCATGTGAATATGCATGCTTATATGTAAATAAAAGGTCACTATATATAAATTTGTGAACACACATTTACTGTTTCCTGTTAATCAAATGCACAAACACCTGTGGGAAATTAGCCTTACATAAAAAGACATATACCTTCTTAAAATCATGGTATTAAAATATCACTGTGGTTGATTTCAGTTTTTAAAAGCAGTCTTCATCTCAGTAACCAACCAACAAGTAAACACAAACAGTAAAGCTAGAAGATGGAAGTTTAAGATTAAAAGTTAGGCATGGGGGTAAGAAAGGTGGTGGAATGAGATGGACATCATTATCCTAGGTACATGAAGACAGGAATGGAGTAACTCTATTTTGTCTACAATCAGAAAAATGAACAGTTGTCCTCCATCTGTGTACTATGAATTGAAATGCATTCTGTAGTCACATAAAACAAATTAGAACAAATAAATAATTTTTTTTAAAAAAAAGATTAAATATTAGGAACACTAATAAGCAGATCTACTGTTTGTTACAATTCTGGTAATTCCATTAGAGAGAAGTTCACTCTTGTAGCTCCTCCCATCACACAGTAACTTCCTGAGTTGAGGTTGGACTTTATAGCCAAGAAAAATAATAAAGTTCCCTTTAATTTCAGGTCTCTAACTAGGTAAGGGGTAAACATTTTTTTGTTGTTGTTGTTTTGCAATCTTGATTTTCAAAGACTGATGTCTTAGCAGAGCCTGTCAAATCCTCAGCTGCACCTTAATATTTCTTTTATGGAGATACATTAAAAGAAAGACAAAACAATTATATGTCCTTTCTTGACCATTCACATTAAGAGTCTAACAAAAGACCTTATTAAAAACACTTGGATTTTGAGAAGAACACCATTTTTAAAAGTTCAAAAGGTGCATATAAATGAACAGCTTCTCTCTTAAAAATAAACGTTTTCACCTCTCTGCAACACTAATAAACAACTAGACACTGTGACTGTGGGTAAGAAAGAATGAATATTAACAGGTGACGAGGACATAATGAACTTGTTCTTCTAGACAAAGCTTTGTCAGTCACATTTTGCAATTGTTGAAGGAAGCATGAATCAAATCAGAAATAGTTCTAAAATATCTTTCTTATACATAGTTTCTGTAGAAAAGTCAAGACTATGACTTAGTTGTGCCAACAGATAGGTTTCCATAAATTTTACAAAAGAGCTAAGTATTCCTTCAAAATTACCTTATAACTGAAATCACATTCACTCTTCCTTAAACATTTTCCTCCCTTTATTTTGTTTTATAGCCGCACAATTACTCCAAGAAACTTTCAGTTTATGAATTAACTTTAGCAGACAAAAGTTATAAATCTAAAAATATAACGAGGCTTCTGTAGTGAATTTTACTTCTGAAATCAGTATACAAAATTTGTATTACACAGTTGCTCTTCCAAAGTTTAAATGAATATGAAACAAACAGTTAAAAACTTAGACCTCTGTGTTTTACCAAATCAGTGGTGTGAAAGACACATTTTTTTTTCAGTTCATTTCATTTGGTAACATCTAATGCAGTCCCCTTGTTAATAAAACTTTTTAAACAAAAGTCAATCACAGCGATAATATTTTGGCACTTATTAAAACTGCAATGCTGAATTTGCAGTTTTATAAAGAAAAACATTTGTCTTCTACTAACATTTCTAGGAATACTCCCTGTAGACTCTTTTATTTTTTAACAAGAAGCACATTTAAAATAGGATTCTAAATACGATTAAAATAGGAATTTAGCACAATTTACTCTCCGAAGTATTATTTTTTTTTACCAGAAAACATGAGCTTACTAACTTGCAAAATATTTGCACTGAAATTAAAACAACTGAAGTGTTATTTCAATGTGATTTCTTTTTTCTAAATATGTGCAAAGTTTCTACAATGAAATGTGAGCAAACAAGACAAAAAGAAACAAAAGAAGCTTGCATGCTGCTGCCCCAAAGAAATTTAAACAATCCTCTGCCAGGAATAACACACATAAACCACAAGAAGGGAAGTGTTGGAATCAAAACACACTTATTTTTAATATGTAAAGATGCACTTTTTTTCCTCCTATTTTATGTTAAAAATAAGAGGGCACACCAGTGAGTCTTGCTGGCAGGCAGATAACACACAGGCCCTGACCCTTTCACTGGCCAGGAATTCTCACACAAAGCTCTTTTCATACACTCTGTGCTGTATATTCCTGAGATAAGGCAGCAAAACATGAAGCCGTGGACAAGTGACACAAAGTCGGACTAAATGAAATGTTTACAAATATTCTGTCACACTGATGTTCCTTCCTCATCTACTCCACACATGATTTGCCTAAAACAATATTGATTCAGGTTGAAGAGAAGCATGATTTAAACAAAAGGACAATTTTAAGAAAAATGACAGAGGACAATACAAACACCGTACTTCTCTGTTCCTATCGCCAAGTTTCATGTGAAATCAAGCAGAAACAAAGCCATATCACCTAAGAACTTCCTAAGTAGTGCTACTGCTGTAATTTCCCTCAAAGCACAACAAATTTAATTTGTTTGACAACACAGAAAGTATATTTTAAGTAATATCTTAAATCTGCACTCACCATGCGAAAGCAACAGTTGCGTAGAGTAAAAGTGTGCTATTTTCTGCCCCTGTTCCATTTCAGTTTTGCCTATAGTTGTCCAACACCCAAAAGCCCAGAGCTGCCACCCAGAGGCCCCTTCCACAAGCTGGCTTATTTGCCTGTCAATCTGAGTGCCGGCTTCTGTATTATGCAGCTGTGCACTTTGCTGAAGTTCTAATATAATTTCCATATGCTTCCCACCGCCTGAAGTAGGTGATTTGTTCTTTCGGTTCAATGAATACTCAAAATCACTTTCAGGTAACTCCTGCAGGATCAAGTTTTAAGTTGTTCACCGTCAAGTTAAGGAGTTCTCAGTAAGAAGTGGGTGGAGAGAAGCAAGCTCACTACAAGGGAATTCAGGGTGTAATCAGAACGCAGAGACTTCCTCTCTTTTTTCCTTCCTTGCTAGGCTGAGCTGCTAGTGCCTCTTTCACAGAACTTAGGAATGTACAGGGAGGACGCAAAGAGGCCCTGCCAGACAAGCCTTTCTCAATCAATTAGCTTGCAGCCATTACTTGTGACCTTAGGTCACACAGCATAAGTGTGTGGGGTGTGCCTTCAGGGGTCCCAAGGCTACTTACTACAGCTTAGAGAACCAAAACCAAGCACATTGAACTCCAGAAACATTTTTAATAGAAAATGTGCTAAAGATATGAAAAGTACCAAAGGTAAAATTCCAAGTATCTTTTAATAGTAGCTATTATTTAATTCACTGACTTCTATTTTTTCTCTTAAAAATCCAGAATGATATTTCCCATGTTGGATCAAAGAATATTTACAACAAAGCAGCAAAGCATTTCTTTTGTATTCAGTATCAACTAGAAAATATAGAATTGACAGACTAAGAAATATATTTGTATATGATATTATTATATATATAATACATATAATATCACTTGGGTTCTAAAGTTTTTTTTTAAACAATACTCATTTATAATATTTAACTGCAAAGTTGAACACTTATAAACAAAGTTATCTATGCCTAAGGAACTAAAAATGATATTACTTTGGGAAATCATTTTTAAAGTGTAGGAATACTTAGGAATAGCTATGTTAAACTCTTTAAAGATCACATGCTATCTTAATGTCACAATTCCCCTTAAAATATCATACATTAAGTTTCCGTGTTCCTCAAAATGCTTTAAAAATAATAGCCACCATTATTTTCAATTAATCTATGACAAAAAAAAATCAGGTAATTTTACTTCAAATCAAATCCATTCTTCTGAATAATAAAACCCAATTAAGAAGCATATGCTTTACTAGTGATTGGATTAGACAATTTTCCCACCCCCAAATGGCCATCACTCAGATGGATTTGCCACATTCACATTTTCTCCCATTTGTTGGGTGATACCACAAGCTGTCCAAGGCAATTGTCTGATTCTGTACTATGCAGGAATGGCTAGCTTCCATATGGATGCTGAACTTGGAATTTCCATCTCATTAGCCTTTACTTAGCAAATTGAATTATCCTCAAATCAGGCATTATTTGACATAAATAAAATAGATGAACCAAAAAAAAAATCCAAAAATGAACAAGCCAAGTGATAGAAAATAGTGACCAAATCAAAATAATTTGGGTGTTAATGTCAATTTTGAAAATGGCAATAATAGAGAATGTCATAATAAATGTTAAAAGCAGTTTCTAGCAGGGGTTGGGGAACAAATAAGGTTTCCACTTTCTCCAATCTATAGTAGGGAGTCATTGAGAGGTTTGGAATAAACGCATGGAAGCCACTTCTAAATAAAATTTAAAAATAAAGAATAATAATTATTTGACATCTTTTAGTGATTCAATTAAGACTTTCAAATATTGAAAACAGGCATCATTGAAAAACACTTTGGGATCTTTAGCTAACAGATATGTAGAAAATCAAGAAATTTAATTACTGCTAAAAGGATAATACGTCTTCAGAAATGTCTACATTTCAGTGTCATCCAGGCATTCTAAGTTGCATTTTCATAGGTCACCAAGAACACACTTGTTTTTCTGTTTCTTTCGTTCAAGATGAACAACCTAGAGTGAACCAGGCCCCCGGCCTTCCACAGTAGAGGTGTGCAATCATATATGTTCAGCATCTGGCAGGATTTGGCCTCCATTGTAACAGAGCTTCTGCAGGCACAAAACAAAGAACTTTCTGATAAATGCAGAAAGGCCACTAAAAGCTACATGAAACAAAACATGCACCAGCACTTGAAAGGCTTTCAGTGACTTCCTAGTCTATAATGTATTTTTATGGCCACAGACATTCCTGAATTACACATAGGTTATGAAAATAACTCCCTTTGGAATAGTCTGGTGCCTCACATTGAAATGATCACCACCAGGATGCTACTGAAAATCAGTTTGTCAATTTGACTCACCTGAGTTTCCATCATCATTTTATGGGGAAAAGTCCGCTACTTTAGGTGCTGTCATAATTTAATCAAATGTTGCATATCATTTTCTGCTAAATTAATCTAATTAGAAAAATATCTCAATAGCCTAGATAATTTTGCCACCAAAACCCTATCACTTGTATTTAGAGATGCCAAATTAGAATAAATAGGAAAAATTAAAAATTAATTTCAATTAAAAAGTGATTCCAGGGGACAGGAAGCAACATGCATATATGAAATTATAAACATAATTTCTAAGGATTATATAATAACAAGAAATTGGCTATTTATGTCATGTTGATATTTTCTATTCTAATTATATAATACATACATACATTTATCCTTAATCATCTGCAATGCTTTGAAAGAGAGTCACTTTGTTTTGCTTTGGTTTGGTTTATGGTACTGGGGACTGAACCTAAAGGTGTTCTTCTCTGCTTCTGAGTTACATCCAAAAGTAATTTTTTTTTTTGAGACAGTCTCCGTAAGTTGTCAAAACTGGCCTCAGACTTACAATCCCCCTGCCTCAGCCTCCCAAGCTGCTGAGCTTACAGGTATGTGCCACTGAGTCTAGCCAAGAGTCACTTTTAGACAGAGGAAGAGACAAACTCAAATAAAAGGCTTTAAAAATATTGCTGTCAAACTAGGGGTACTGCTAAGTGATAAAGCTCTTACTTAGCATGTTTGAAGCCCTGGTTTGATCCCTAATACTGAAAAAAAAAAACAAAGCAGAAAATCATCTGTTTTTCCAAGACATGTTTAGTAATCCACAGACTTAATTTGATCTTTTTTTTTTTTTAAAGAGAGAGTGAGAGAGGAGAGAGAGTGAGAGAGAGAGAGAGAGAATTTTTTGTTTAATATTTATTTTTTAGTTCTCGGCGGACACAACATCTTTGTTGGTATGTGGTGCTGAGGATCGAACCCGGGCCGCACGCATGCCAGGCGAGCGCGCTACCGCTTGAGCCACATCCCCGGCCCCTTAATTTGATCTTAATAATATTTTTTTAAACTACAATCTTCAACAATCTTTAAAATGAATATTAATAGGGGCAATCTATTTATCACTGTTCAACCTAATGATGTTGACTAAGAAAAGCAACAGGTAGCCTACACTGTGGATAGGATAGTGCTATCAACCTGGAAGCTAAAAAAGTATTTTAGTATTCCTTTACTAACTACATACAGATTGATGGACCTGTTCTAAGAAAAGTCTGGATTGCCATAGTTATATTGTGTAGATATAGAAGGTGCCTTTATTATCACCATCTCATTCTACTTGGTTATTAGTAACTGAAAACAGGGAGAAATGTCATGCAGCACATTGCATTCCCTAAAATTAGTAAAACAATGTATAAGGTAGCAGAGGTAGAAAGATATTAGAGAGAGGCACATATTAGGAGCTTTAGCTTTTTCATGCTTGTGAAACAAGGTTAGGAATTAAGAAGACTACCTTACTTTAGGGAGGAAAGTTAAACTGTTTGCATGCTCCCAGTCCAGATGGGCAGTCTGCACACAAACATCACCTAGCAGGAATAATGTAGGGGGATGAGACCAGCAAGAAGAGAATGGTGGGCTGGGGATGTGGCTTAGTAGCTGAACAACACTGGGTTCAATCTTGTGTACCAAAAAAAAAAAAAAAAAAGAGTATATAAATTGAAACAAGATTTCCAGGAAGCAATTCATATTTATGTTCTAAAATTCTTGTGTTTTTTTATTTATCTATTCATTGAACAAGTATGTATCACTTAATATGTGACAGGCAATATTTAAGACACTGAGGATAAAGTATTTAACAAAACAGATGGAAATTGCTGCCTCGTTTATCTTATATTCTAAGAGGAAGAAATGCAATTGACCATTAAGAAAACAAACAATTCAGAATGAGGGGATATGACATATTAGATAGATGTGCAGGAAAATGTCTCTGATGTGGTGACATTTGAGCATTTATCTGAGTTTATTCTGAGAGTCCAATATGATAACATATGGGAGAAAAGCCCTTTCAGAGAGAAAGACACTTACCCAGAGACCCAGAGATGGGGAGCGATTCCCAGGAATGTTATACCAAGAATTCTTTCATTGTAACTGCCCACAAAACTGGAAATGGAATAGACCAATTCTTGTGCTCTATTATATTTTATCCATGTAGTGATTATTTAAGAGTCATGAGATGTGAACTTTAAGTAAGTAAAAACAGGAAGGAAAAAAATAACACTTCAGTTTCCACAGCATATATACTAAAATTAGAGTGATACAGAAAACATTATTGTGGCCCCTGTGCAAGGATAACATGCAAATTGGTGAAGCATTCCATATATATATATATATATATATATATATATATATATATATATATATATCAACAAATAAACAAACAACAAATCCCAGTTCCAGACAATGTATGAGTCTGATTTTGTAAAAAAAAAAAATACAAAAATACAAAAATCAAGTATCAAAATGTTGATAGCAACTGCCATTTTTGTATGATAGAATCATAGATTTTTGCTTTTCTTTCTAAAATTAAAAAAATACTTAAATGTATTTTTAACAAAAGGAAAACATTAATCCAAAGGAGAAGTAGCTGTTACAGCTTAGATATATTATCAACCACATCAATCTTTTTATCACAAATCTTGAAGCACTCATCTTATTTGAGGGTATTTACTCTCCAAAGTCTAGCTAGACAGTACTTAGCAGGATTCTTTCCAAATAAAATTCTTTGCAAATTTATTCACTACTCTGTTTCTTTACTTCTGTCCTGTTATGCAGACCCAGAGGAAAGGTTTTAAAATACATATATAAAACCATGTTCATGGATGCAGTAAGCCTTTGTTTCTGCTTTGAGAGCATATGGCAAGAGTCAGCTTTTTCAATCAGCGACAAATGCCCTCCCACAGCACCTACTACTGTGACCCTTAATTAGATTTTCCCAGACCATCTAAAATAACTCATGTCTGAGACCCTCCCTGTCTGGATGGGTCCCAAAGGATTGAGGCAACAGCAGGAGAGCAAGAAAGTATCTTACTACAGCTCAGAATGTGGGTGGACAAACGGGTGAACAAGTAGGGAATTCAATGAGGTCACTTAAAAAAAATAAAAGCAAAAAATGAAGGAAACAGAAACAAGAAGGAAGCAAACAGATAAAAACTACACAGTGCAGTGAGCTTGGTCACCAATGAAAAGTGGAAGCTGAGCCAGGACTCATAATGCACAGGCAAAAATCTTACTCTCAGAAATTAAGAAGACAGGTCGGTGAAGAGGACCCAGTTCAACATCTTCTGTTGTTTGTATAAATATATAAAGAATGCAGTCTGGGTGCTGTCCTTTAAAGATCTTTGTAAAACAGAAAACACAGATATAAAGGAAGCAAATATGGAGATGAGAGATAGGGAGAGGGGAACTTACATAATTTTTAAGGTTTTTACAAAGATTAGAACGAGAGTTTGGAAGGAAGAGAGGGCATAGCTCATGAAGGGCTGGCATGGAAAGCCTTCTTGTGAATGGCTGTGGAGGGCGTTGCTAGGTCCATTTAAGTAGACACTTTACAGCACAATGAAGAAGATCTTACTAACCTGGAGGTAATGGCACATAGGGTTGGAAAAGCTGCAGTGGGTGGAAAGTATTAGTTTGATTCAGATAGAAGTAAAGAAAAGAAGTAAAATGCACCAGAATGGAGAAAAGGCACACATGGGGGAAAGTAAAAACATAGGCTGCCTGTCTTGCGTAGAAGAGGTAAAAGCTCAGGTCTGGTCCTAGGAGGCTGTTTTTAAGGAGCAAGTGTGCGCTCCTCAAGGGAGGATCTTTTGTAAGGCCAGAGCTGAACTGGAATCCTGTTTTTGATCATCCTTGGAATGATGCATGGTCCCCACACTGTAAACAGACTCCATCCATTCAAGTCATTGCTGCAGCTGTCAGGTGGCTACATCTACCTGGGCCCCAGAAAAAGCCTTAGGAAGGTAGAGTGGTAACAAGTTCAATCAAGACAAATAAATTAGAGGCTTAATTAGAGGCAAAGTGTGGTCAAATATGTAATAGCCACATAAAATAACAGAGTCCAGCCAAGAACAAGAGCCAAGAGGACTGTCTTTGAGATCAACTGAGTCTTACATGAGCAGAAAGTGAAAAACATGTTACATGCTGCAGCTTGAGAAGTATGGAAAGTTCAGCCTCCCCAGTCAATTTTCCCTTTACACCCTCCTCGTTTCCAAGTCTCCTCGATTTTGGAGCCAAAAATCTTATGGTAGCAAGGTTATATTTATATGGGTAAAATATTGGTCCTGAAAACTCCTACATATATATGTGAGGATTATATTTACCTCCTATTACCAGGTTTTAGATAAGGATATATGGGACTACCTAGGAGAAATTCTCCATCAAAGCATATTGCCAAGAAAGGCAAGCTTACCAGAATCAGAGCCACAGAATTTGAGTTAATACTCTCAAACTACTGATTCTCAGGCCAGCCTGGTTATACTGCTGAGACTGTGTAGACCTATGCTGTTACTGAAATACTACCTATCAAGTTAGAAAAACCTAAAGAGTTAAATCTTGTGCAACATACTGCTTTCCTGAGCTCCTTGATTCTACATCCAAATGGTCAGAACTAAACTTACAGTTAACAGAACAAATAAAGTGCTATGATTCTAATTCTAAAATTTTCAATAAAGAGCTGTTTTTCGGATCCTAGTTGCTATTTAATTTGATTGGGTAATTGTTTTCTTGTTTGCCATTTTGCCCCCATTCATAGTCAAATTCATTAACTTTAAAGCTTTTAGAGAAAAATTGATTCTAACAACAACATGTGATCAGAAAAGTATATAAATATCTAAGCTAAAACAATTTGGAAGCTATTACATATATTATACCTTACAAAATTAATTATTTTCCTGTTTCCTTTGATTCAGGGACTAAAAAGAAGTTAAGGAAAAAAAAAAACAGTCAAATGTCACAGGACACTTGTAAACATAGAGACCAGGCATAAAGCTTTGTATGAAAGTTTTGTATGAAAGATATTTAGAGAAAAAAAAAAGAAGGCAATGCTAACCAGAGGGTTCCATTGGCTGCTTCCCTCCCACCTCACTTCTTGCTGGACTGGTTACACCAGCAACTCTATCAGCAATTGTGAAGCAAATCAGGAGCCATTTTCTTTCGGGTGTACTTGACTTAAGGCATCTCTGGTGTTGGGAGACCCCTGCTGCCACAACCTGTTTCTGTGCCTCCCTTCTTTTCTAATTCTTTTTTTTCTGAGAGCACTCATCTCAGGTATCATCTGCTCTGTCCCTGTCCAGACCTGGTTGGGTTCCTCTCCCTGGCATCCCTTGCATTCTGTGATTTTTGCATTACACTTAAAACTTCCACTTGATGGTGAAAAATTTCATTGCTCTGCCAATTTTGCTCAGATTTATTTCTTGATCTCATTCTCCCAGCAGCTCTGTTTTGACTTGGTTCACTTTCATCGACTGTTCTCTTATGAAAGTCCCCTCCCTGATTTCCTAGCTTCTCTTAAGCAGTGCAGTAATCACAATTCATTCTGACCCTCTTTTCAAAAAGTCTAGTAGTACCATGCCATTTTTCTGCTAATACCCCTGTTTACCCTCATTTCTAAAATAATAAAAATATAAGCTCCATACCACACATGCGTGAACACACGAAACCCATCATAATTTAATGTATTCTCTTAGTATTTACCAATCAGTATATGTTCGGAGACCACAGAATATCAATTAATGGTGAGCTCATGAAAGGCAGCAAAACTGTTTCATTCATTCATGTATTACCAAAATTCATCACATTGCCTCATTTTGGATAGGTTTACTAGATTATTGGAAAAGGAAAGGAAAGAAAGGAAAATAAAAGATCAATTCTACAGGAGACAATGCCATGAAAAGAGGAGAGGAATAAATGAAGACACTGTTACAATTTTATATCTGGTAAAAAACCCATACTTCTTTTTTTTTCATTTTTTTAACAATTTATATATGACAGTGGAATGCATTATAATTCTTATTACACACATAGAGTACAATGTTTCATGTCTCTGGTTGTATACACAGTATATTCACACCAATTTATGTCTTCATACCTGTATTTTGGATATTAATGATCATCACATTCCACCATCATTAATAACCCCATGCCCCCCTCTTCTCCTCCAACCCCTCTGCACTATCTAGAGTTCGTCTATTCCTCCCATGTTCCTTCTCCCTACCCCACTATGAATCAGCCTCCTTATATCAGAGAAAACATTTGGCATTTGGTTATTTGGGATTGGTTAACTTTACTTAGCATTATCTTCTCAACTCCATCCATTTACCTGCAAATGCCATGATTTTATTCTCTTTTATTGCTGAGTAAAATTCCATTGTGTATATATGCCACATTTTTTTTGTCCATTCATCTTTTGAAGGGCATCTATGTTGGTTCCACAGTTTAGCTATTGTGAATTGTGCTGCTATAAACATTGATGTGGCTGTGTCCCTGTAGTATGCTATTTTTAAATCCTTTGGGTATATACCAAGGAGAGGGATAATTGGGTCAAATGGTGATTCCATTCCCAGATTTCCAAGAAATCTCCATACTGCTTTCCATATTGGCTGCACCACTTTGCAGTTCCAACATCAGTGTATGAATGTACCTTTTCCCCCACGTCCTCGCCAACACTTATTGTTGTCTGTCTTCATAATAGCTGCCATTCTAACTGGATTGAGATGAAATCTTAGAGTGGTTTTGATTTGCTTTTTATAATTACTAGAGATGATGAGCATTTTTTCATGTATTTGTTGTTTGATTATATGTCATCTGAGAAGTATCTGTTCAGGTCCTTGGCCCATTTATTGATTGGGTTATTTGTTTTTTTGGTGTTTAACTTTTTGAGTTTTTTACATACCCTAGAGATTAGTGCTCTATCTGATCTGTGAGGGGTAAAGATTTGTTCCCAAGATGTAGGCTCTCTATACACCTCACAGATTAAAACACTCATACTTCTAAAGTAGACACAATACTTACAGCAAGGAAAAAGTTCTGAAAAACAATATCTATCTGTCATTGAAGAATGAAATGATTTCAATTTTGAGAAGGTGAAATAAATGTCTTTCTGCCTCTTTCTCCTTTCAAAAACAGTATCACAAAACATAATGAAGAAAAACAAATTCAGTACAAATTATGCTTTTTCCTTGTGGTGCAATAACAAATTCCCACAAACTTAATGGCTTACAACAACAGAAAATCTCTTACTATTCCAAAGGGCAGAAGTTTAACATCTGCTTCACTGGAGCAAAATCAAGTTTTTGGCAGGGCCATGCTTTCCCTGGAGGCTCCTTGCCTCTCCTAGCTTCCAGTGGCCTCTGTATTTCATGGCTTCCACTGACTTGTGGCCATGTTACTCCAGTCTCCACCTGTATCTTCATAACATCTTTCCTCTACTGTATCAAACCTCTCTTTACCCCACACTTGTGACAGCACTTAGGACTCACCTGGCTAATCCATTAAAATTTCTTTATCTTAAAATCCCTAATTGAATTATATCTTTAAAAAGATTTTTTTTCCAAATAAGATAATGTCCATAGTTTCTAGGTATGAGAAACCTGGACATATATTTAGGAGACATTATCAACCTACATACAAACTCAAATATTTACTAAAATTGGAAGACTTTTATAACTCCAATATATGTGAAGGCAGCGAGAGGGTGGAATAGTAGCATTTGCCTTTGAAAGATAAAAGAAACAAAAACTAAATGTAATCTAGGAGACACTGATGAAAACATTTAAAAGCATATCCACATAGTAGTATCCAAGGAAAAGTTTTGATATTGAGATATTCAGGTATTGTCCAAGGTGGAGTTGAGGCCAGAAATTCAAAACAGAGTTTTGGAAGTGCTGCAAGAGGAGTACTGGGCACTCCTTATGATTACCTGTTCACTCTAAAGGAGTTGGTGATCTCTCCATTCACAAAGGAAATTGGAGATTTCATCTTTGGAGAACTTGAGCCAGAGTGAGCACAATCTATAACACAAAAAGGACAGGTATAGAACCAAAAATTGACACAGAGAATTAAGATACCCTTGCTAAATTTGGTGTTCAAATCTCCAAATAGAAGATGAAGAATTCCTCTCTGGAGTAAATAACTGTCACAGTAAAAAAATAACCTCAGATATATATATTCATGTGTTCTGCTCTTGAAGAGAGGCCAACTGCCCCCAATGGTGCAAAGAGAAACCTACCCACTGCACAGAGATTCCCATCAGATACTTAGAGCCTCATTCAGAAATGTGATTGGACAATCAAAGATCATCATTGGTAAGCCATCAAGGAGAAAACAGAAATCAAAATAAGTGAAGAGAAAGAAAGAAATTAGAGATCCAGAGAATATACAATGAGAGGAACATTTCGAGGAAAGAATAATAAAGACCCCAAATATGATAAAAATGTTTTCTTGGTGAAATAAGGTGGATGCCATAAAAAGATTAACAAGCAAAGAACAAGAAAGAAATTTTAAGGAAAGTACCAAAACAAGATAACTAGAAGTCCACGATTTTGGATGGCATTAGAGCAGATAATGCTAAGTGAAGCTAGCCAATCCTTAAAAAACAAATGCCAAATGTCTTCTTTGATATAAAGAGAGCAATTAAGATCAGAACACGGAAGAAGAGCATGAGGAAAAGACTAACATTAAACAGAGATGAGTGGGGTGGGAGAAAGGGAGAGAGAAGGGAAACTGTATGGAAATGGAAGGAGACCCTCATTGTTACACAAAATTACATATAAGAGTTTGTGAGGGGAAAGGGGAAAAAAAAAACAAGGGAGAGAATTAAACAACAGCAGACGGGGTAGAGAGGGAAAATGAGAGGGAAGGGGAGGGGGGATAGTAGGGGATAGGAAAGGTAGCAAAATACAACAGTCATTAATATGGTATTATGCAAAAATGTGGATGTGTAACCGATGTGATTCTGCAACTTGTATTTGGGGTAAAAAATGGGAGTTCATAACCCACTTGAATCAAATGTATGGAAGATGATATGTCATGAGCTTTGTAATGTTTTGAACAACCATAGGAAAAAAAAAAAGATAACTAGAAGTAAATGGACAAAAAGCAAAAGAAAACATTAAAAACAGAACAGAAAAGTGTCTTTTTATATGCTTGTCTTAAAAATGTCAATGGAAGTAATTCAACACTTCACACATACTAATGCAAGAAATGGAAATTAAAGAACATATCAGAAAATAAATTATTAAGGAGATAATACAAGGACAGTTCTAAATCTTCAGATCCATAAGGACAATTAAGTGGGTCCACAAAAACAATGAAGACCACGACACATTCTGATAAAACTCAGGGTATGGAGGGAAAAAAGGATCTCAGAAGTTTAGAGGGAGAATATAGGAGATAAATGATCTGGCTTCAAAATGACCTTGGCCTTCTCAACAAGAGAAGCTGTAAGATCATGGGAGAACACTCTTAAAATTCCAAGAAAACATTATTTTCACCATAAGAAATGAAAAGTGTTTGAGGTGATAAGTATGTTTAACCTGATTCAAACATTACACGATGTATATGTGTATCAAAAGATTACATAGAACTCCATTAGTACGTACAATTTTTATTTTTTTTTGTGTATCAAAACACAAATTTTAAAAAGAAAATTATTTTAAATCTCTAAATCTATGCCCAGCCAATGACTCAATCAAATATGAAGATAGAATAAATATATTTCCTAATGTGCAAGGCTATAAAATTCTTATTGTCTTTGGAGATTTTCTGAACTTGTTACCAAACCACGTATGCCAAAAAAGAAGCAGGCAGGCTCTCGGTTGATGAATCGTGGGGTGTTGTATGGGTGTTATTTAAAATTACAGAAGCAAAGATAAAATTAAAGATTCAATTTGTTTGTCATTCTGTGGTTGTGTCAAAGGCTTTATTTATTTAATTATTAGTCTTTAAACTTATTTGAATTGCAAAAATATGTATACATATTAATGAAAGCAAAAGTCATTTTTTAAGAAATACTTGGTTTATTTAACCTATTCCTCTTTCCTTTGTTTAGAATTCTAATAAGTCAAATCAAATAGTTGTATATCCTCTTATTTCCATTAAAATATTTCCACAAAAGTAGATTACATTATTAGTATAACTTTATTAAATTATTGAATGAATGCATAGGAGAATGTTTTAGTAAAACATTTTGCTTTTTTCTCAGAATTGAAATGATTGAAATGTTTATTTTTTTAAAAAGCATGCATTAAATTTGATAGTAAACAGATTTTTTTTAAGGAATCATAGGTCAAACTTGAAGAGAAAATTTATTTTAGAAAGGGCATTTGTACTCCTAAAATCATCTTATTATTTTTATCTGATTTTCACAATATCAAATTGTCACTAAGTGAAGTGCCAGTTGTACATTGCTATTTATTCCCATCTTTACATCACCATGAGAAATATAAAGAAACTGCTGGAGAGAAAAAAATGTTAATTTGTGAATTGAGAACTGGCACTCATTCAAAAGCCTCTATGGGTAATGTTAATGCTGATTTAATTGACTTGTTAAGAATATAAGATCTTATTTATCCTCTTTAACTTTAAAACAAATCTAAATTCAGAATAATATTTTTTAGAGAATAGTGGCCCTTCAAAAATAATCTTTCTACCAAACACACAGAAAACAAAGTACAAGGGGGGTTGACACAACAGGATGAGATTCTCCATTATTATTTCTGGAAGACTTCCTACTCTGATGTTTTTCCTTCTGCCATTCTTAGAGAAAGATTGACCACAACAGGCCAATCCAAGTCCTACTTATTTCCTCTGGAATAAGGGTCAGGCAACATGCAGTATCCTTGGGAAAGTGGCCCAAAATGACCTAAAGGGCCATCTCAGTAAGACATCAGGAAGCACAACTGTTTCCATTGACACCAACATAATGAAAACAAAATGCTCTAGAGAACTCTGTGCTTTCTGAATCATAGTTTGTAAAAATATCACACATGCTGCGTTTTGACCACCCAAGAGAAATCAAAATCACTGCCTCCCTCTACATGTGTCTTTGTCCTACTGATGTTTATAATTCTAAAATCAGGAGCATGGGTGGGACCATCTCTGTTCCTGGGACAGGATCAGTCAGTATCTGGTAAGGCGATGTTAGAAAAATGTTTTAAAATGCTCCCTTTGTTCTGAACCTGCTATGGGAATTCATGGTATGCGACATCAAAGGAGTCAATTCAGGTCACCTCTGTTGGACGTAGCTACGTGGGTGTGTGGATTAAGCACATTCAAGCTGGAGGCTCACAGATTTCTGTTCCCATCTGGCATCTTCTCAATTTATCTAAAGGTGGTCTTTATTGATAGTCAAAGAGGAGGGCTCAGACCACTTTGAGGATATAATGGTTCTGAGAAAAATGGATTATATTGGCCAAATATTTTATTCCCCCCAAGAAATGACCAATAAAAAGGAAGACTCCAATCTGAGTAGCTAAAAGAAGAATTTTTGAGAAAATTTCTGTTCACCATGAAATACATGAGAAATCAAGCTTCTCAGGAACAGGTGAAGGATATACAGAAGTGAACCATATACTCCTGATTTAGTTACTAGAGAAGCTCAACACTACTAGGATGTAGCATGGCAGGATATTGTTTCCATTGTGAGCAAGATGATGAACCATCTAACAGTTATATCTGTCCATCCTCTAAATTGTAATACCCTCAGAGGAAAGAGAGGGACATTTTTCTGCATGAATTCAAATCTTTTATCCTACAACTGATACAAGTGCAAAGAAATTAAAACATGGTAGTCTGCTCAAAAACAATGGAAAACTTACTTGTGCAAAGTGAGAAACAGGTAAGGATAAAAACCAAAATTTTGTCTCTTGAATGCAGCTTCCATTTTAATCATTCTGATGCTTCCTTCAGATATATCTTCCCTCAGCCATGCCCACAACTTAATTTTCAATTTTCTTCCAACCCTAATTGTTGTGTCATCTACTGCTGAGGGCCATTGCCAAGTAGGAATGAGGCATCAAAATTTCCTTGCTAGCGTACCCCATGTTAAATGGATTTCGCTGTTGACATTGCATGTAAGGTGACCTTGCTCAAGGACCAAGGTGGATCCGGGTTTAGAGCTGATGAGGTTTGAGGAAGTATCCCAGTCCTTGGGTTTAGGGCGTTCCCGGTTTAAGACAATAGGGGTTTTAGGGAAGTTGGAGGTTGAAAATTATTGCTGCTGGGATTAGGGTGTTTCTGCTGCTTGTTCCCATTGAGTTCTCGTGAGATTCAAATGGGATATTGGAAAAATGCCTCGTGGAGTAGGTGAATTGGGGGAGGAGAACTGGGATTGCCCCAGAACGTGTGTAGAGGCCGGTGTGAGTTCGGGAATAAAGATTTGCTGTTTGAATCTACAGGGTGTGTGGTGGCTCGTGATTCTGTGCCCAGCCAAGACATTGGCAATCTACTTTCCAACTACAAAATCTTGCCCCTCTTTGAAGGCTCCACTCAAGTCTCACCTCCTTGGCAACAATTCCTTGACCATACCAGTCAATGGTGGTATTTGTTTACTGAGTTCACCTGTGTCCCTCTCTCAGCAGTTGCATTAAGCTATCCTGAGATGTTATGTGTATATGTATCTGTGTTTGTGTAAACCAGCGCCTTATCTCCTTTTTTACAGTATTCCCCACAAGATCGAACACCATCCTTCCCATTTTGTTTTAATTACCTACAGCTGTCACTTTAATCTGACAAAATTAATACCTAAGGGCTGAGAAAAGAAACAACATAATTTTTTTTTCATTTGGCATAAGTAATATTAAAAGAACCCTGCTTGCCTTATAATGTATTTTAGATAGAGATTTAAACTGAATTTGGGAAGAAATATTATCCAATCACTAAAGGCTTTTTTTCAATTGTTTAGGAATTTAGTTTAGAAATAAAATAATAAACAATTGATGGGCAATATTTATGGAACAGCTTCTAAATTACTTGTCAGTAATTCTACGAGTTACCTCAATATTTATAGACTCAGTAAAGAGTTTCTTTGTAATTTGCTCCTTCTACACAAGCATGAGCTGGGTCTGGAAATTATTGTTAGACATATTATTTCATTTTAATTTTTTAAAACTGGATTGCTTTTTAATGATACCAAATTCAAAGTAATTTATCAAACTTTGGCATTCTTAAGCCTGACTAAATTTAATTCAAAGTCTATGTATGTTTTTGAAGATTCTTTTTTCCCAATGAAGGTTTAAATAGTCTGAGAAAAATGGGTATTATCCTTTAGGAGAACACAAAACTGTATAAACTAAGAAATATTGTCAACTATGCACAGAATAAAACACATTAAATAGAAATTAAACTTGGAAAACATAAAAAACTCATTTACGCTTTTGATCAACTTGAAAATACAATGAAATTTGCTGAAAGAGCCTTCATTGGTCATATGGATATTTTCTTTTTTGCTTACAAGGAAAATGCATGGTTTCCAATTAAAAATAAACATATATATTTTTACACTGTTTTAAAATAAATAAACATTGGGAAAAAACACTGTAAAGGAGAACCTTGCATCTGACTTTCATAAGGTCTTAGATGAAGATTTGAGATATGGGATAGTTGCCTAAAAGATAAAAATGCTCATTATAGAGTCCTTGCTGTCAAAAGGTGAGAGAATTAAATAGCTGCACATGTAGGGTAATGCACCTCAATGCAAAAATCAGTTTTGGTGCAAAAGAAAGATGAGTTTGAATCTACCCTCTGTTGTTTTCCACCAGAGACACTGTAGGAAAGTTGCTTAAATTCACCAAGCCTGATTTCTTCATCTGGACAACAAGCATGATAGTTCCTCATTTTCCAGTTGCTATGTGTATTAAATGAGATACATAATGTAGATCCCCTGGAAAAACACCCTGAAAACTATGGATATCTAAAAGGTATTATTCACTCCCTTTCTCCTCCCCTGACAGATGTAGCAGTTCAACACAGCAGATGTATAATTTTATTTGGAAGGAAAAAAAAAACCTCATATATCCAGATAATGATAAATAGAGAAGGGAAGATTTTTATGAATTTCTGGAAGAGGAAACAATTGGAACAGTAAGAAAGTGTATGGGGAATGTAAAAGTATGAATCCAGCAATGTGGAGGAATACACATAATCTTGGAAAGATGAGTCTTGGTGGGAGGAAGACTTAAGTGAACATGTAATTATAGATGCATAGATGTAAGCTGAGGCCTGCAGCATGAATTCCAGGTGGAAGAATGGGGACACCTTGGGAAGCCAATGCAACCCTATAAGCAGAGCAAAAGGAATGAACTTGCCCAGAGGCAAATGGTGATGTTCCTATAAAATTCAATTATTGTAATAAAATACTGCAACTATGAAGACTTTCTTATTGGAAATGCAAGTTCCTTTCAGTAATTGCAATAAATACTAACTTTCACTCAATTTTAAAATGAGTTTTTATATAAGAATATTCCTTAACAAGTATTACTACATTTTACCTTTACAAAAATGTAAACAAAGCAACAAACACTTCTCTAACTATTTGTAAGCATACAGAATTTGGACCAGGCACAAAATAGAAATGCATATTATATGTCTGATACTGCATAAAATCACTAGGGTTTGGGAAGCAGAGCAGATTACTAAAAACATCATAATGGATTTTTAATGGCTCTCCATGGAACTCTTCAGATACAATGAAATCTCTATGTAATGACAATAAATTGCACATATTACACTTATTTTTCAGTAAGAATTCATTTTATTTACCTGCAACATTTTCTAAAAGGGCCTCTAGGCATGCTGCTTTGTCTATTTTCCTTCTCTCTCACTACTTTATCCTACTTAAGATAATGTGTCTTTTCTGTTTTTTGTTATATGACACATCTATTATTATCCCATAGTGCATATGTTAGACTTGCTGGTTTGTTCTGTTTCCAATGATGATTTTAGCTTGGGTGTGTGTGGGGGTGGGGGTGGGGGGGAATTTCAGTATTTATGGTATATAAAACTAAAGTACCTAAGGATCTACCCAATCCTGGAATGCCGTATATTTTGAAGAACTAGGAAAAAGATAATTTATTTTTACTGAAAGCCTACTAAAAGCTCAATTTAGATGAACAACTACAACATGGAAAAAATATAATATAATAAATCTTAACCTTTCTTTCATTAATGCCCTGAAATGCTTAATTTGATTAAAGGAGGTGGAGAAGCTACTTTCATACAATAATGAAAATTTTCTTGATGATATCTTAAATAATATTTATATTACTGAAAATATTTCAATTCTAAGTGACCATGGCAAGTCAGCAAAATGAAAAAAAATGAAATCATCACAGACTTTTTGTTTGGTCATTTTTTTTCATTCTGATTTTTATCTTATTTTATTTTATTACTTATTTATTTGTGGTGCTAGGAATCATCCAAATTCCTTGCACATAGTAATAAAATGCTCTACCATTAAGCTACACCTCCAGCTCCTCACTCTGATTTTTAGATCCTAGATCATTTTTAGAATATCTTGCATTTTTCAGGGATTTCCCTTTTAAATTTTTTAAATATTTATTTTATGTATAATCAAAACAAATCTGAAAAAGAGACCATGGTCAAGAGTGAAGACATAAATGGTTGTTCTAGTAGAAGAGGCAATGGCTTCCCAAATGTCTCATTTAGATGAAGTGAGGGCCAACTTGGTTTCAGAACTCTTATCCCAGTCTAGAATTGGATCTTTTAAGCCAGTTTATGCTTACAAATAAAGATATCTAAAACTCTAAAACTTAACTGAACCTCCATCCAGTCTTCACAAATTAAAAAGGAAGTCTGAGTCTTAAAGTAATCTAGAGAAGACTTGTGAAGATCCATAAAGCCTTAGAAAAATAAAACTTATAAAGTAGCATTAATAAAAAAGTTTTTTTTTTTTTAAAAATTAGAGTGTATGTTGAGATAAAGGACTAACTGAATATTGTTTGTACTGCTAGACCTAAGAATGTAGAAAGCAGATATAGGGAGAAAAGTTACCATGTGAAGACTACAACATAAAAGATACTCAAGTAATAATTCTGGCATTGAACAAAAAGTAGTGATATAGCACTATTTGAATGGGAGCTTTGAATATGTCTTTAGATATAGTTATTGAATCTTATCAAAATATAGGTATTGGCAAAGAGAAAATAGGTAGAAGAGTTAGAGACCAAGAATATTTCAAAAAGAAGCCGCATCACTGATGGGGTGAGAGAGAAGGCACCAGAAGGGAGGAAGAGATTGGACCAAGTGCTTTCACTATAGGATAATTGCATCAATGTACATTCTAATGTAGGTCAGGTTTCATTCTGTATTAACTCTTATTCTTCCAACACACTTAGGAGAGAGACTGACATTATCTCCAAGTATTAGCTGCAGAAGACTTAGGACCTTGATTAAGATGGCAGGGGTAAAACCAAGACTTGAACCTCGGTCATCTGGATCCAGTGCTCTCACTGCTGATGTTTCCTGGTTCTCTATGTCATTCCCACTTTTATTTATAAAATTGGTTATCTTTATGTGCTTTAAGATTTGTGTTAGGTGTGAACAACACCTGAATCCATATAGTGCGTTTTCATGTTTAAAAATTGAAGGACTGTGGAGGAGTTGGGGCCAGGGCTGGAGAGAGAGGGATGACAATGTCTGGAATGTTGAGGAGGATTAGCATTTGACAAGGACTACTCAATAAGGTCAATGCTACAGTTTAAACATCATAAATTAGGTACTGAAAGTAAATGATTTAGAAGGTAAAGACATCTTTATTTTGTTATTGGTACACGGGTGAAGAAACTGGAAAAGTTCTCTTAAAAAATTAGCAGACACAGAACAAATTGGAGTCATCTCACAATCCCTTTATCTACAAAATGCTCCCCTTTATTTACAGTATGTGAAGGTGGAAAGACTCACAAGGTGAAGTTTAAACTACTTAGCCTGGTATTAAAGAATATCTTGGTAATTTTGCCCCAGCACCTTTCCAGCCTCACCCCTGTGATCTGTGACCACTATCTACAATAAATATATTCAAACATTCCATAAACCAGTGTACCTTCTCTGTTCAAATGTGCCTTTAAAACTCCATGTGTTCTTGGAATGCTGTTTCAGCTGGAACATCCAGTACTTTAAATAGTCTCATGACTCCTCCAAGGAAAGTTTTTCCTACTTCCTCTTCATAGTTCTATATGTGTGGATTTTTTTAAAGATATATTACAATATATATTTCTTTATAAGTCTAATATTATATCCTAATTGTCTCCCCTGGTACATGCATCTTAATCATTGAACAAATATGTGTTGAGTACCTATTATGTACCAGGCACATTCTAAACTCCCTAAATCGGGGGCTATTTGTCATTTTGCTACTTTGTAGGAAAGGAGGAGGTTGTTCTCTTTTGCTTTGTTCACTGCCAACACTCAGTAGCCATTAATTAAACAGTTGTTGAATTAAACCATACTGGAGAGTCTCAATGAACATCATAGTCAATAAATAATCATTAAAAAATAACATATTACTTTAGAGAGAAATAATTAATATGCAGAAAGAATATATAAGTAAAAGACCTTTCCATTTGGCAGGGTCTCAAATCCAGAACTTTTATAATGTTAATTAGATAGAGATTAATGAGAATACCATTTTGCCTAACATTGGAATGTTTTATAATAACAACATGAAGCAGTGCTGAGAAATCTGTCTTTGATTAACAAGAGTTCACATTAAACTTCTACGTCTCCTTTTATTCCCCTTTTATCCAAATTTATGGAAACTCAACTCCATGTAATAGAATTTCACATGTATGTATATAAATGTATACACATGCATATTTAGTATCCTCCTTCTGGGAAACCAGTATTTCTACTGCTTTTTGTGGGGGGGGGAAGTCTCTGAAACATCATTGTTTAATAGTTGATTATGATTAATTCTTCTTTGATGTGGTGTATTCTACTCATGATTAATGTGTTTATCTGTTAAAAGTATTAAAAGAAAGTTTAGGCAGGCAAGTCTAAAGTGTGTTCTGCTTATTAATAAATCATTTCTTCTTCAAATTTTTCTGCCTGGGTTTGTTTACATTTTGAAGCAAAATCAACATTCTTTCATTCAAAAAATAAGAGCACTTTGCCAAGTGCCAATTTAATTTTCAATCACTTTAAAAGAAGTGAGGACAGGTTTCTGAAGGATGACAAGCATTGAGTGTGGGGAAAGAAACAACCATCATTTGACTTCTGTTAAGTCTTTGAATCACACAACCAGAAGCAGAATGGTTACAGATTATTTGTCTGTGGGAGGTCTGATTTTAAATATCTACAGTTGAACCTAGAGCTAAATAGCAGCTAAGCAAAGTGTAGGTGAGTAGAAGAATAGAAGTCAAGGGGGCAGACTCCTTATGGGCATTGCTGGCTATTTGTGACTTTCCATTTCAGTGATCCAACTTCCATTATTCCCACTCAGAAGAAGCTGTCTCTTGCTCTAGTCACTGAGACCCCCTTCCCTTATCCAATCACCTAGTCTTTATTACATTATTTTTTAAGCCAGTATTTACATTTATTTTTTAGTACTTGCTGAAAATAGACAGCAAGTTTCCTCCTGCCCTGCTTGAAACCTGCCCTGGCACCATTTCTTAAAACAAATCACAGTGTCCTTCCAGTCTAATAGGCAACTTGCAATTTTAAAAACAAATTCAGCTGCAAACGTTCTTAAAACATCTTACTAGGTTACTTTTCTGTCTTACGTCACCCAGGTTTCCAGAAATCCACTCAAAATGCCTAATGAGGCAATAAATTCCTTTATTGACTGTTCAGAATGTGGAAACAAATTGGAGTGACTCACTCAGGCCTTTTCTTAACTCTCTTATTCAGCAAAACAGTTTATTTTACTGAAAGAATGGAAAAAAAAGAGCTGACTATATAAAATTAACTAAATAGTCCCACCCTCTTTCATGCCTCCAGGACATTTAGAAGGGTCTTTTCACAAGAGTATATGTTACAGATTAACAGAGATTGTAAAAGAGCAAAATCTCAATTTATTTATTATCCTTGTGAAAATACTTCCCATGTTTGGCTTTTCACTTATGATTTATTAGCTCCAATGTATTTTTTAAAATTAAGAGTTTTCTTGCTTTGTTTTTGTTGGTTTTATAAGTTTGTTTTGTCTGAAAGTGCAATGTTGCTATTAGCCATTACCCACCTTTAAATGGACTGATTTGGGAGGTGATCTAAAAAGCATGTCTTGTTTATAATACTTTATAAATGATTTTTTTAAAAAAATTAGAGGAAAGAGAAAGTGGCACCAAAAATTTATATTTCTCTCTGTTTTGTTTTAAAAATATTGAAATATTTGTATCCTCTGAGCATATTCCAAATGATATGGATAAAGGTACTGAAAAATTACTTTGGGGATTAAAATGTTAAAGACTACATGCAGAAAATAATTTATTTAAATGAACATAATGAAAATACACCCAGAAAGCAATATCTTTACAGTTGAAAGTGAACTTCAAGTACCTTTATCTCAAATTCTTTAACTTACAGATATTTTAAGGAAGAATAAAGTGATCAAGGAATTTAGCACACAACACTGGAAAGTTGGTACCTGGCACCAGATCTGGAACCCCCATCTCCTAATCTCCCCAGGATGAGGGGTTGGTTCCAACACTACTTTCCTGTTTTACTTTTCATTGTTTAACCTGAAAATGCAAGATAATGCACTCATTCATAAAAAAAAGAATAGTAATAAAAACTCTTAAAGGCGGTGAGATGGGAAGAAATTCTCTATGTCCTAAAATGTAGGGAGTCAGCTTTTTTATTTTTTCTTTAAACACATTGACCTTCCTCAGGGTTAAAAATAGTGTTTCATCTTCCCCTTTTCTCTTCTTTTTAATTCTGACTCTTACCAAATGCCTGCTAGAAGTTCCGAATGCTGCTCAAATATGAATATGGGAAGGAAGTGAAAATAACACCAAGCAGCCATTATAATATAGCTACTAGGATGCTGGAACTCAGTACTGAATTTTTATTTGTAAAATATTTTTTTCTGAGTTGTTGGAATTCCGCAAAGATAAGAGATACCAAGAGAAAATCAAGATAGTTAACACTGGGAGACAATAAAATTCCTAGCTATTTATTTTGAATTTTTGAAATAGGATGTTAATTTTTAATCTTCATGGAATACATTGGGATTTATGTTCACATATACAATTAACACTTATCATAGAATCACAAATGGTTAAACTAGAAGAAATTTTAATTACGACCTAACTTTAAAACCTTCATTTTATAGAAAATGCCTTGGAAAATAGTTTATTTTAATGGCATTTAACAATGTAGTAAGACTAAACAAACTGAATATTGTTTTAGCCAGTGCTGTGGCTCTTCCCCAGTAGGCAGTTTTTTACATGTAAAAGGGGAAACTTAAATATTCTTAAATCAATAACCCAGTTTTCAAAAATAAAATAAGCTGGGTAAGGTGGTGCATGACTGTATCCCAGTGACTCTGAAGGCTAAAATAAGAGGATTGCACGTTTGAGGCTAGTCTCAGCAAATTAGTGAGGTCCTCAGTAATTTAGAGAGGCCCTGTCTTAAAATAAAATAAATAAATAAATAAAAAGGAGTGAAGATGGGGCTGGGGTTGTGGCTCAGTGGTAGAGCACTCGCCTAGTACATGTGAGACACTGGGTTTGATTCTTAGACCCACATAAATAAATGAATAAATGAAACAAAGTTCTATCAACAACTAAAAAAAAATTTTTTTAAAACAAGAACTGAGGATGTAGCTCAATGGTTAAGCATCCCTGGGGTAAAATCCCCAGTGGGAGCAACGGGGGGAGTGTAAATATATAAATATAAAAATGAGTTAATTCTATACAAGGCCATTGTTGACAAAAAGCACTTTTTTAAGCAGCAGTAAAGTTACAGAAAATTTCACTTATCACAACATATCACTACCACAAATAAGTTTTACTCAATGAGCGCGAATGGGCAGACTCATTTCACTCATGCAACACTATAGAGATATTGCAAACATATTGCAGCTTTCATTCTCTTTTTTAACTTGCTTTTGTGAAGATTTCAAAATCCAAGTTACAGGGAATTACAAATAATAAGTCATACTAAAAAATATAATTAGTCTGGGAATTACAAATAGTAAGTCATACTAAAAAATATCATTACTCTTTCTGAAAAGAAATGGATTTATTTTTAATAATTAAACTGGAAAAATAGAATTTTTAAATGCATTTCTTACTATACTAGGTTGTCATTGGGGGGGAAATGCTACCTGAGTGAATTTTACTTACAAACTATTTGGGGTACTCTGAACTTGTTTCTGTACACTATTTTCTCAAGTAACCTGGAGCTAAAAAGGAAGTGAAAATGTAGACTTCATGAGAAGTCCTACCCAAAATTCTGATAAGAATATTCCTGTTATACCTTTTTATATCTTTTTAAATTCTAACACTAATCAGAAACTTCTTGAATCAGTTAAACAGATGATTATTTAAATTTATTACAAAGGTAACCATTACATGGATAATTCCTATTATTCCCAAGTTTCTTTTCCCCTGAAGGAGCATCTCATTGGCAGGAGGTATTTGATTTGTTAGTTTGTTTTAATATATGGGTCCAGAAGCAAAAAAAAAAAAACAAAAAACAAAAAACAAAACAAAACAAAAACTTAAAATAAGAAAATGTGGCTTTTTGTTACAAATTTTCAGGAAGAAGTTGTAATGAAGTAAGATACTTCACCCTTCTGAGTATCACTTTACATGCTTATTTTACTAGAGTGTTTTGGATTTGATAATCTCTAGTTTACTTTTTACATATTCATATTCTCAATAACAATTTACCTCAAAAATGATATGTATGTAACACGGACACGGTATACAGTTTGCTTAAGGCCATTTTAAATTGCTTTATTGATAGGAGAACTCGGGTGGGTTTTATCTGGTAATGCAAATGCAAAATTCACTTTTCTGCTTCTCTAATGGTCTATAATCATAAGTAGCAATGGTTTGAGTTAAAGAATACCCGTATACGAATTGAAGGATTTTCTTCTATAATGAACTAGCAAATGTAGTATAAAAGAAGGCATTTCACTGGGGAAAGAAATCTGAATGTACTTTATATTTTTTAAACTGGAATTTTTTTCTGTGTTTTAATCAGGTGTTGTGTTGCTGTGACCAAAATATTTGACAAGAACAATTTAAGAGGAGGAAAAGTGTCTTCTGGCTCACAGTTTCTGAAGTTCTGTCTATTGTTGGCCAATTCCATAGCTCTGGACACATGATGTGGCAGAATCTGGAGGAAAGGGGTCGAGGAGGAAAGCAGCTCAAGGAATGGCAACCAGGAAGCACAGAGATTGTGCTCTGCTCACCAAGGATAAATATAATCCTCAAAGGCATGCCTCCTCCCCTGACCTACTTCCTCTAATCACACCCTCCCTGCCTACAGTTACCACCTAGTTAATCTATATCAATGGATTAATCCACTAATTAGGTTCCATCTCTAATAATCTAATCATTTCCCCCTCTCATTGTTTGAGAGAACAACTCATATCTGAACCATACCACTTTGGTACCTAATCCAATTGATAGGACATTAAAAAAATTAAATTTACATTTGCTGGTTCTCTAATGAAGTTGTAATGGATATTTCCTGGGATATTATGTCAGTTCCTCTTCCCTTGGAACTTGCTTATAGAGGACACAGGGGTGGGTCCCTGAGAGTCATATGATGCCTCCCTAAATCATAACTGACTTGACTTAGCTGGACACTTGACTCATACTGGATTAATCAAAACTCTTTCTCCAAAGAATTTAAAATCGAGGCTGAAAAAAGTTCTTTTCAACTTAGTTCAGGTCTTTGGAAATAAATGCAAACTCATGACTGTAGAGTGACCCTTGTCTAACTGCTCTGAGGACTGGAATCAGTGGTCTGGCATAGGAACAAAGATGAGATGGGAACACAGGCAGAAGCAGAGATGGAAGAAGGAGAAAGCATTTCAGCAGGCATTACAGATGTAGTTCATTTCTCCTACAGAGCAAAGAGCTTTCTTGCTAATAAGCTGCAAGGGACAGTCCGGCAGCCATTTAACAAATGTATTTTTGGTTTCAGCTAGCTCACACTGGCTTTTTTTATTTGTGGGGAAAAAAAACACAGCCCTAATTAAGTCCAGGATATTTTAGACATTTTGCTAAAATCAGCTGTACAGACTTCCAAAAGAAAGAAGTCTCAGAACCATCAATGTGAAATAAGTTACATGAAAATCATGATCTGTACTGTTTATAAAAATATGCTTACAAGATAGAAGATAAACAAATCTTTATGTAATAGAAACATAGGTAGTATCATCTAAGTAATGGTTAGATTTTTAAAAAGTACTGTATTTTGTTTCACCCGAGAATTTTTATAGCCTTACTAACTTTAAACACAGTTCACTTTTAATTTTTAGTATGCTAAAATGATTAATTCCTGTTTCATTTTTTTTTCATACTATCTTCTAGGAAAAAAAGAACTTTCTACTCTCAGCCCTTGGGTAAACATAACATTTCACTGTATAATTTCTAAGGCATGTTTAAATTAGCTTATCTACCCTTTACATCACATCTTGATTTTTAAGAGTTCTGTGAAGCAATGAAAAGAGGATAATATTGCCATAGATCAAGGCACCTCATCCATTAACTTTTAAAATATCACCTCATTTATTTACTCTTCCTCTGGAGTTTCTTTTTTGATAAGTAGCAATTTTATTAAACATCCATTTAAATAAAATGAGAAAGAATGACAAACTTTGTTCCAATACAAATAAAAACGATATTCTTACATCTAAATTTAATTTAGCCAGAAACATTATAGTGTAATCACTACATCTGTGTTTTGTATATATATAGGGAGTGGGAAGAATACTACCGGCTTTTAAATTTACAGTGCACCAAATAGCTAATACAGATTTTGGCCATGTGGGAAAACTTTGATGAAATTACCCTGTCCAAGAGAACAAAAAGAGTAAAATCATTGGATTAATGGCAGACCAACATATTTGAAAGGTGAAGGCAGACTTCAAGCCATCTGCAAGAAAAGAATCCAGTTAACAAATGAAAATCATTAAAAGAAACAGTGCATGTTGTCTTGTAATTGGGTATCAGTTTGAAGCTTCAACAAAAAAATAGAAACATTATATACTTCAAACAAAAGGATAACTGTCAGAACAGTCAATACACTACCCTATAAGTGTCATTTCTCTTGAAACTGTAAACGTTCTGGGGAAGTGTTTGAGAAAAGACTAGCATAAGAAAAAATATAACATAAAAATCTTTAGACTTTTAGACATCATCATTTCTAGCAAAATATCCAGTTCACAAACATGGGCATATCAATGTCCTATAAGACTTATGAGAAGAGTCTAAGAAAAACACTTTCTATTATTCAGACATAATAAAAAGCCATACATATTACCATATTCCAATGATATTTTTAATCCTTCATGTTTCTCAATATATATTAAGCATCCCTTATTCAAAATACCTGGGACTAGAAGTGTCTTCGATTTGGAATTTTTTAGATTTTTTAATATTTACATATACACAAGATATATTAAGGACGGGATCCAATTCTAAGCACAAAACTCATATTTCATATACACTTTATACATATAGCCAGAAAGTGATTTTTACACAATATTTTTTGTGCACTTGTATTTTGACTGCAAACCTTCATGTGAGGTTGGATATGGGGTTTTCCACTTATGATATCATATTGACACACAAGACATTTCAGATTTGGGAGCATTTTGGACTTAGATTCTCACATTAGTGAAGCTCCATCTATAATAGGAAAATGAAATCTAAAATCAGGAATTCATGAATCCTTTTCCTCAGAAATTTTAAAACTATCTCTTCTAACTAGTCATCAGGTCATATCTTTTCAAGTTAAAATATTATGAAGTTTCCAGTGTACACCCTTCAGAAGTATATATAAGAAGAATGATTTAAGGACATATGAGCCCCAAGTTCTCAGGACAATCATCTTTTCTCTTCGCTAGAAAGTCCTCATTTCTCTTTTACTTAATAGGACATATGAGAGATTTTTCACACTGAATTACCTTTTACAACTGACTAAAAAACTTCTCCAAACTGTCTACATTTTCCTTTTCTGTTCATCTATAAATAATAATGAGCTATTCAATCAGAAAGAAGAAAAACCTACCAGCTTTCCCCATGTTCTTGAGATTGTCTTTTGAATCCCAGCTAACTTGCCCACTTTTACATGTGGCTAGTTTGATTTATAAAACTGTGAAAACATAGTTTTGATCAAAGACAACAACCAAATACGTTTCTTCTTCCAGCAATTCTTCATCTATTGGAGAAAGATCACATTGACGCTCCGAAGAAAGCTATGAACTCAAACATTTGCACACAGTGTATTTTATTGTATTGAGAATTTATTCCTTTCACATCAAAATTATTATTTTAGTTTTTACTTTCAATGCAAAATTTAACAAAATGCATACTTCCTGGAAAGTTTATTGAATGAATTCTAATTGGAAAAAAATGGACAAAAATGAATAATTATTTCTTCCCAGGAGCAGGGTTTCTCAAATTTGGCTGCACTTTGGAACTACCTGGGGAGCTTTTAAAAATTGTGTGGCCTGGGATCTATAATCAAAGGCTTATATTTATTTGGTCTGTGGTGCCATTGGCATTAGGGTTTTTCAATTCTCCCCAGGTATTCTCATGTTCAGCCACAGTTGGAAAACACTGACCAGGAATACAGATTAGTGCTAGGTTATACTAATCTTTAAACTAATTTGGAAAGTTTCATTGATAATAAACAAGATTAGGAGTTATTTCATACCATTATATAGTTACTGATGTGTTCGTATCAAAAGAAAAAAATCAAACATTAAAAATATTGTGTCAAGTAGGATTAGTATAGTCAATCCTTATAAATTCTTTAATGACACAATACGGAATAAGATATTTAATAAGTCCAACATATACACTGGTGAATAAACCTAAATTTCAGAAGCATGCCTACATTTAACTTACACTAATTCTCTTTTGTTCTCTTTGAGAGATGATGGGAGGAAATCTCGTTTATTTTTGACATTTGAATTCTCCTATGTATTAACTGTTCCCCAAGAACCAAGTGGAATTATCTGGGGTGAACAAAAACATAATTTCAGAATTATAGAATGAGAAATGACATCTGAGATGCCTTGATTATTATGCTTCTTTCTGAAATTAATGCCTACATTATTATACTTTAGTGATGAAATAAGGGCAATGAATATGCCTGGAATTAGAAGATATCTGGATTGTATTTATTTCATAGAAAAAGAAATAGGTTATACATTATGCAAATGAATCAGGGTATATAATACTATATAGGGCTATTTCCCTAGTTCCACACAATGAACTCTATGCCAGAGAGAAATGTTAGTATTTATATATATATATTATTTATATAAATTATATATAATATATGTATATATTATATACAAATTTTTATATATTATATATATTATAACCTACAAAATTATAATCTATAAAAATTATATACATAAAAACCCATAATATATTTACTAATGTGGAAAGAAATCCAGGATATAATAATTCATTTTTTAAAATTATAGAAAAAGTATTTATAGTTTTCACCTCTTAAAAAATGTGAGAAAACAACATATTTATGTTTATTTATATTGAAAAATTTGGATGTATACAATAGACCAATAAAATGATGGTGGGATGTCTCTGTACATATTTTTTATATAGTTTTAGTTTTGAGTAATTGAACTGTATTATTTTTATGAAAATAAACTAAAACTAACAAATAATATGAATATTTATGTTGATATTTCGGGATTTTATACTAAGTACTTATGTAATAATATTAAAAAGTTCTAATAAAAAATAAAATAATAAATATTTAATATATAAGAAGGTTTTAACAAATTATCTTATACAAGAGAATGCTATGCAAATTTTAAAAAGATATTGTGGTTAAGTTTGTGACCTAAAAAGGATGTTGTATTAGCTTTTTGTTATTGTGATAACTAATAAAACTCAGATAAACAGCTTGTAAGAAGAAAAGGTTTATTTTGGTTCATGGTTTCAGCAGTTGGAGTCCATGGTTGCTTGACCTGTTGCTCTGTGTTGTAACTGCAGACTCCCCTAGAGGGAGCATGTGGTAAGACAGGCCTATTCATTTCAACAGCCATAGAAGCAAGAGAGGGAGGCTAAAGGGTTGGAATCTCAATATTCCCTTCAAGAGAACAACCCAAGGGACCCAATTCCTCCCCCTGGGCACCACCTGTTAAAGTTCCCAATACCTCCAATAGCACCACTGCTTGTGAGCATGCCTTTAAGTCAGGAACTTATGGAGAGACACTTATCCAACCACAGCAGATTTTTATCACAAATTATAAAGTTAAAAAGAAATACATGATATGATACTTCAAATACCATCAACAATTTTTCCCTAGGATATGGCAATAGATTTGAGGTTTATATTATTTTTGCTTGATGTGTATGCCCAGAACATCCTTGACTGGTTCATTATCTGCTGGAATTTACCCTTAGCTGTCCTCTTCCTGAAGTGACCAGGACTTTTACTGAATCTTATTCTTTCCTCACTTAGATTGTGGAAAAGCTTTGAGCTGCAAGAGCACTAAACAAAATCTTAGGAAACACCATTTTAGGCTCAGAGGAAAACCTAGATAATTTCACCTTAATATCTTCCTTTTAAAAATAAGGGTCATCCTGTGAATTTTGTCCAAGTACTTAAATGGAAACTCCAGGATGAGAGTGGAGAAATGTGAGGTTGGCAGGTGAGCACTCAGGACAAAGTGCTGGTAATAAATACACAGAACAGAATGGGGAGTAGATTGACCTTCAGGATTTAATCTCCCTCATTTCTTTGCTCCATTTCTCATCTTGGGAGCTACCACCATAACCACTTTGGTACAAGATGAGATTTAAAATCTTTGTATGAATTAGGAGTTTAGAAGAGGTTTTCATAGCAGCAGAGAAATCAATAGTCAAGTCCGTTGTGGCAGTGAAATGCGTACACCAATGTTTTGACTTTTCTCCTGTCAGTCACTTGACCCCTAGTTTCTTTTCAAAGCTAACTCTGAGTTAGGAAATATGATAGTCAAATAAATGAAGCAGTCACCACGTTAACTTTTCTGACCAATGACCAATTAGGGAGAGTTAAAAGTTAAACAATATTATGGTATAAAATGTCCTACAAGTTATAAAAGTATTCTTGCAGGGATGCTTTAATAAGCTTTCAATAAAAGCTTTCAATAAAATTCTGTATCTCCTGAAGACTGATTTTTCAAATGTGAAAAAGTTTCCTATTCTTTGTTCACAATACAAAGTCAAATTTGAGTTTCATACAATTATTCTCAGAAATTACTTAGTAATTTGACTATAAAATAATGAAACAGAATTTCTCCTTAGAAACAAATTGGCTCTGAGACAAATTCTTTAAAAGGAATTGAAAAACCATCAGCCTCACCCATATGAGTATGTTTCCTACAGTAAATGTAGAATAGTGCTTGTTTGGTATGTAAAGACCAAAAAAGTGATCTGCCTCATTAACTGTAAACTTAAGAACATGAAAATCACCAGAGAGCTTATTAAGACAGAAATGACTGGATCCTATTCTCTGGAGTTTCTGCTTTAATAAATCTCAGGTGCACTGCAAGAATTTGCTTTCCAGAAGTTTCCAAATGATGCTAACCTGCTGCTATGGGTACATTTTGAGAATCATTGCTTTAGAACAGTTTTATACTGTAGTCTACACAGATATATTTTCAGAGGATTTTAAATTTCAATAGCAATTACTTAATTTTGTTTTTTAATTTTCATCATCTACTAAAGGTATATTACCTTGAGCACTTTTTATCCCAATGGCCATGTTTGCAAGAATTTATATTTGTGTGTACAATCATGTGAGTGCTAAATGATTTTTTTTTACAGTTAATTTCTTGGACAATGTTTCTCAGACTGGGTTGTTACATGTATAATAGTGGATCTATGAGTCCAATTTTGGGAGTACTGGCATGCTTAGGATATAAGCAGAAATACAAATTAATCTGTTTGACAAAAAATAATTTTCAGAAAAATCTCCCCTTATATATGCATAGATTTTTTTTTCTAACAGAAAATAATGTGGCATTTAAGGTCAAGGCCCCTAGAGAAACAAACTCACTTAGAACACTTTAGGTGAAGAGAATTAAGCTGGGGATGACTAGAGGAACTAGCCCAAGGACTCTTACTGCCTTCTCCTGCCTGGTCCACAGGGAGCAGAAGAAATTTGTCAATACTTTCAAGTACAGGGGCTGGGGTTGTGGCTCAGAGGTGGAGCACTTGCCTAGCATACGTGAGACACTGGATTCAATCCTCAGCACCACATAAAAAATAATAATTTCGAATACAGACATTTGTACCCTTTTGTTTTCATTTGGTGGATCTTAGCAAGTTTGAAACTCTTATTATAATCATTCCATTTTTCCCCCAGAATTACCAAATAAGGATAACATGTCTACACTTACATGTTTAAAAGGAAATGGTCATTACAGAAGTAATGCATCACAGCATTAAGGAATGAGTCAGTGGTATGATTCTGACATAACTTTCCTATGTACATATATGAATACACTACACTGAATCTCTACTTCATGTACAACCATAAGACTGGTTAGAATGAGATGTACTCCCTGTTTGTATAAATAAGTCAAATTATACTCTACTATCATGTATAACTAAAAAGAACAACAACAACAAAAAGAATCCGTTCAGATTTTACCATTACTCCCATATTTTATCTTGGAAGGGTGAGAACCTTCCTGTTCCCATTCCCTCATCCATGCACCCATCAACATGGTATAGTAAACCTAAGTCTTTAACAAGTATCTTCCCTGTTTCTCAGATGTGTTAAGAAAGAAAATAAAGTTCACAAAATTTAACCTACTTGCTAATGATCAAAAGTGATTGTCTCCAATCATTCAGTGAGCAATATGTCCAGAAATAACTTCATGTTTAAACTCTTATCTACATGTTTGGGAATTGGAGTGTGAAAGATAATGCACATTTTCACAATTAGTCATCTCAAATTATACATACATATTGCATTGAGATGTTGATATGTTTGCAAATAAATCTTTTACAATATGACCTTACCTAATTCAAAGGTGTAAGATAATTTTTCTTAGAGGATTGTAAAGGAACTCTAAGATTTTACTAAGCCTTAAACTTATATTTAGTGAACACAAACTATGTACCAGAAACTAGTCTTTGAAGCTTTATGTGTCTTATTCCACCTAACAATCATGAGAAGTACCTGCTCCTTTATCAACATTTTACAAATGGACACACACATATGAGACAGCAAGGTTATATAATATAACTTGTACAATGACACACAGCTAGTTCACAGTTGGAATCTAGACCTAAGCATTCAGAAAGGCTCCAGCCAATTTTAATTGCCAACCAAACACTCCAGGGCCAGTAAACAAGAATGTGCTGATTAAAGGTAAATCTTATCCATGACCACAAAGAATATTTAAGGTTTCAGGGATAGTTAGCTAAATTATAGATGTCATAGAGTATGATTCAGACACTGAACATTAGTTGGCACAGCTATATATTGATGGAATGATGTCCAAGAATCAGCAGGAAAAAAATAAAAAGAGCAAAACAGATTATGAACCACTACATAGACTAGGTCCTGTTTTAAGGAAGATATATGACAGCTATTTGAACAAAGCAGAATACTAGGATGACACTGGATTCTTATCTTCTTCCCTATTTTTCTGAATTTTTGATATTTTTAAAATTGTTTTATAATTAGGATATATTTTTTTAAAAGAAAAGGTTCTCTAGCTATGTGTATATAAAAATAATATCTAACATTTGTTGAGCATTTATTGTGTACAAGGCAATGATTTTGGAGTTGTTCATAAAGAATCTCATTTAATCCACATATAAGAAAACAAAACAAAAAACGAGGTGAGTCTTGTTAGCTTTCCCATTTTACAGATATAATAGTTGAGGCCTAGAAAGATTTCATAATCTCTCAATGGAATTCATATGCTAACAACCTAAATACCAAGAAAATGTTCTGAGATACCATGATACAAAGTTCTCCACCATTCGTAGTGTGATCCACAAATGCCCTGCTATTCCTTACAACATTTCTTCTCAGGATCAGATGGGACCTTAAAATTTTAGAGTAAAACCATTCATTCAAACCCCAAACTACCAAATGTTAATTCTGATGAAATTAAGCCACATTTATGTTCAAAATGTTGATGATTAATAGGGGTTAATCAAAAGTTTTTAAAAAATGTGGATGAAAGAATTTAAGTCTGCAGACCTCAAAATGGAAAACTGTTTCCCAACATTTAGAAAACTAATTCAGCTGTGTTTTTGAATTTAAATAAGGAATGTGCTCAGTACAAATGATGCTCTCTATCTAGTTTGTTTACCACCTAGAAATTTAGAAAATAGACCCAATGACATGTTCTCTGATTTCCTTCTTTTGTCCATCAGATTTTTCCAAGCCATAGAAATAAATATAATTTCATTTCTGTATGAGTTTTATCATTCAAGTTTCCTACTGACAAGCTGCTACACAAAATCTCTCCCTCACTCTCTAGCTCTGAATTTTCACTCTTCCTTTGCCTATTAAGTCTCAGTGGGAGGCTGCACTGTAATTGCAGGGTAACTATGCAATACCTAAGCCCATCTCAGCACCTTGGGTTCTGATAATCAACTACTAAAAGATTTAAAAGGTTTCTTGCTACTCTTTTACAATAACAAATCTCTTCTAAAAGAAATAGAAATATACAACTCTACAACCATCTTTTTTTATTATTCTTTTTTCTCTGTTACGATTTGGCTCACTCCACTGAGGTTTCTCCCCTACTTTTCTCGTCCTGGTTGCTGTGGGGAAGGGGGCAATCAGAGTGCAGAAACATTAGACTGACCCATACCATTCACAGCCAGGTAGATGATGGACAGCTGGGCCTGCATTCAAAAGCATCCCAGCTTTCCCCCAGTCTTTGCTGAATCTCTGATTTAAATATAAATATGTAAAAATAACACCCCATATCTTTAATACAATTCTCAGGCAATAGCACTAAAAAGTACAGATTATATAGTTTTCCAGTGATTTAAAAAAAATTAAATTAAATTAATAGAACTGTAGATGCTGGGAAGGTGGGCAGTAAAGCTGCCTTTGGTGGGATACAATTGTTTCAAACACTTGCCTCTGACTTCATTCTTTAATGAACATCTCTGGAATCAGTAATTACTGTGGGAACACATCTTTAGAGCTATTCTCAAAGAGTAAAATTGGCAGAGGTTGGTTTTATAAAGTTCACAAAATGAATGGTGCCTTATTGCCATAAACAAAGGGATATTTAACAACCAGCTTTAAAATACCCAGCGAATTACTGATAAGTGCATCAGTGAATAAAGATAAGTCTTTAATTGACAAGAAAATGAAGTATTAGGTTGATAGTGCATCATAGCAACATGCCATGAATTCAAACTTTAGGCCTTCTTCCCATTTGAACTAAATAATTTAAAAGCTTTTTTTTTTTTTTTTTAAAAAAAAAAGACTATTTCTTCTGCAACTTTTCTGTTTAAAATTTCCTAAAATGTGCACAAATAATATTCGGTTCCAACATGAATTCTCCGAGTGACTATTATGTCCCCATAACTATATCTGAGGTGACATATACTGATTTCCTAATGTTACCTTTGAAACTTGAGGGATATTTATAAAATACACCTGTCTACTAAATGTATCAGAGTAAAATTAATTGTACTTTTAAGTCCAAAATAGTTTTTGTGGTTTTAATTTCTGATGTGAAGATTAAAATATTTATAAAGACAATTTCTTCCCCTTGATAATAGATTTTTTGAGATATATTTTTAACCAAATAAGAAAAAACAGTGACCAAAATAAAAATTACAAACAAATAACAGAAACTTCAAGAAAACCAAAGAAGGATCTACATTCAACTTCAGAGGTGAGTATATAGGTTTTGTTGTTTTTTTTTTCCCTTCAGAATGAGTAAATAGAACTAATCTACTGACAATGTTTTGACATTCATTCTTTCTTGAGTAGTGCAGTAATCCCTTGGTATCTTCAGAGAACTGGTTTCAATACAAATTCTGTGGATGCTCAAGTTCCTTTTATAAAATGGCATAGTATTTGCATATAACTATGCACATCCTCCCATATACTTTAAATCTCTTTTAGGTTATTACTTATAATACCTAATGTAATACAAATGCCATGCAAATTGTTTTTATACTGTATTATTTAGGGAATAAGGACAAGACAAAAAGGCTGTATGTGTTGAATACAAATGCAATTTTTTTTTTCTTTTGTGGTACTGCAAATGGGACCCAGGAGCACTCAACCACTGAGAGGCACCTCCAGCCCTTTTTATTTTTTATTTTGAGACAGAGTTCTGCTATGTTGCTTAGGGCATTGCTAAGATACTGAGGCTGGTCTGAAATTTACAGTCCTGCTGCCTTAGCTTCCCAAGGGGCTGGAGATTAGAGGTGTGAGCCACCACGCCCTGAACAAATGCAGGTTTTTGGAAGATTATTTTTGATCTGTGATAGGTTATATATGCAGGGCCAACTATACTATTTCTTTTTATCATGGAAACACTGAGAATAATAGGTCTTCACCAAGGATACATACTTTTATTGTCTGATATGCCAAAGGCCAATGAAATATCTTCTCATATTAAAATGAATTTCTCCAGCAAAAAGACATCTAAAATTCCAGGATAAAAATAAATTAAAATGATGGTTTCTCTTAAGCAGGAAAGACCTCAGAATTAAGAAACCAAAGGAAGAAACAAAGGCAGACAGGTAGATTGAATTTGCAGTTCCTGGATGGATAACCACAGAAACAAGGAGATACAAGGTGTTGAGAGTGAGCCTTGTTTTAAGAATTTGCTTCCTAAAACAAAAGGTCTTAAGGGCAAAGCTTCCTAGAGATTGTACACTTAGAACCTGGAGGAAAACCTATCATGTGATGAGAAAATATCTTTACTAGGAATATCTTTCTTACATTTCATATTATCCCTATAATATAATTTAATTCACACAATTTCTATATTCTCTGAAATGGAAATTAAATAATCCATAATATTCAGCTGCTTTTCATAGTCCAATATTTTAAGAAGTACTCTACACTCTTTTCCTATTGAATAAATATAATACACTGGGATATAGAGGATGTGTTGTGATTTTTTTCCTTAATTTTGTTTTAATTCTCTTCTAGTACTTTAAAGCTTTGACTACTTTTAAAAAAAATCAGTCACATAAATATTATATATTTCTTACACATATAACACAATATCTTTTTCTAAGTTTTTAAAAATATAATATATATATATATTTCAGTTTCAGTTTCCCTTTAGGAAATTTCACTTTTAATTCCAAATAAGCCTTTTTGTCATGGAAGTTTTTAAAGTGAGATGAATCATCTTGAACAACTATATTTGAGATACCAACTGGACACAGTGGGACACAGTGCATTTATATGCAAATATCTTTTAGTTTCTTTTTCCTAGCATCTATATATTTTTAAAAAGAAAAAAAAAACAATAGTCAAGGAAAAAAAGGGAAGAAAGCTCATAAAAGTAATGATGCACATGTATTGAGAACTTACTGGGCTGTAGCCGTGTGCAAAGAAGCCCTGTGCTGAGAACTACCATCTCCTTTTTACCACACTACAATTTCAGGAGGCAGTTTTTCCCAGTTTATATACAAGAAAACTGAGGGAATGAATACTTGGCCAATTCCTCAGACTGCTAGCAGCAGTGAGGTCAAGTTTTAAATCCACATTTATTTGATTTACCCACTAAGTGCCAGGTACTAAGTTAGCCACAACCACATGCTAACTTCCTTACTGAAGATGAAAACAAAAGTCATCTTATCAGATTTCAGCATATCACTCAGAACTCAAGAAGACCACAACAGAGCATTTGGGCCAAGAGGTTTGCCATGGCACCCGGAAATGCTGTTGTTATTGCTGCTAGAATGATAAAATGCTTTTCAAGTAGAAAATAGTGACATGCAACCACCTCATACACAAGAGACAGTGTATCATATTACTCATTAAAATTAACTCTATAATTAACACATAATTTTCACTTATTTATAATTGACCTTTCTCCATTTAAAATAATTTGAAAAGTAAAAGTAAAGTGCCACACTATGCAAATAGTATATAATAATTTAGTAAAACTGCATAACATTAAATAGACAATACAATATTCTAAAACCTGGCTAATCCTAATATATTTATGAATTGAAGACTGTTTTTATATCAGCACATAATGCAGCACTAAAATAAACAGTTGGCTCTTTTTATTGGCAAATATTCTTCCAAATAAGAAACAACGGGATAAAATACATTTCAATGTAAACAATTAACTTTCATCAAATGTGTAGGCAATTATTACAAACAGAAATATTAATGTTGGATAGGAAGACAAAAGTTCATATATTAATGACAGAGGTGTGTCCAAAAAAACAGTAAAGTCACTGAAGAAAGTCTTTTCAAAGTTTAGTAAAAAGACCTCACTCAATACATGATACGCTACAGTAAATAGCCATTCAATAAGACAACAGGACCATAGTTAGAAAACAGGAAAACAAGAACTGACTCATTAGGACAATAAGCCTCATTTACACAGCATAATATTAATAATAAGTGGTCTTGATGTGGTTAAAATTTTAACTTCATATTTTACCATCTCTCACATTAAAAAGTATACTAAATTGTGCATAAAAAGGTTAAATGTTGAAATATTTTGTTTCTTCCCCACCACTATGTGGTCATGGTAAAGGTTTTACAAAGTAGCCTAAATCTGGATACATGTTGAAAATAATTCCAAGAGAATCTTCTGTTGAACTCCATATGAAATGTAAGAGGAGAACTGTCAAGGATAATCCCCACGTAATTTGGAGTAAAAAAAGTAGAAGGAAAATTTGTTTAGAAGGAAAAGATCTGAGGATAAAAATTAGGAGTTTGATTTTTTTTACACTGCACACTGGAAGTATCTATTAAAGATCTATGTAGAGAAATTGAGAAAGCATGTTTGATGCAAATTTAGATATTTAAGAGTTGATTTCTAGAATCCAAAATGAAAATAAATTATTTGGGCATCATGTGCTAATTGGTGATATTTAAAGTCATACTTAAAAACCAAGATACTGGGCTGGGGATATGGCTCAAGTGGTAACGTGCTCGCCTGGCATGTGTGGGGCGCTGGGTTCCATCCTCAGCACCACATAAAAATAAAATAAAGATGTTGTGTCTACCAAAAACTGAAAAATAAATATTAAAAAACTCTTTCTCTCTCTAAAAAAAAACAAGATACTGATAAATTCATAAAAGGAATAAGCAAAGTGAAGACAAAAGATCTAAGGATTATGCCCTGAGATTCTCCAGCATTATTAAAAAGTCAAGATTCTCCAGCATTATTATTAATAATAATATGGCAGTAAATTATTTGATAATTGACCCAATTATCAAATGAATGGAGGGGCCAGTGAGGTGGGAGAAAATCCACAGTAAAAACCCAGAAGTCAAGTAAAGAAAGGATTCAAGAATAGGATGTGGTATACTGTGTCAAATGTTGTTTGAGTAAGATGAGAACTGAGAATTGACCATTGCGTTTTGCAATAAAGAGGTCATTGGTGATTCTGACAAGAGTTATTTCAGTAGAAGTTTGGTGACCAAATCCTGCTGGAAATGGATTCAAGGGAGAATTGGAGGAAAGAAATTGTAAGCTTAGTCAGGAAAACATTTGTGCATTCTTCCCTGAAAGACCAGAGAAATGGGTATAGGTAAATGACCTATGAGATCAAGGGAGTCCTTATTATTGTGAGATTTGATAAATAGAGAATATTCCTATGTTATTGGCAATGATCCAACAGGAAATGGGGAAATTAGTGATGAAGCAGAGAGATGGGACAATTAGGGAACTACTTATGAATAAAGAAATAAGATGACTAGATCTAACACACAAGTAGGAGTAGCCTTAGATAAAGACATGAACATTGGCCAGATACATTGGTGAACACCTATAATTCCAGCAATTTGGGAGGATCACAATTTTCAAGCCAACCTCAGGAACTTAATGAAACACTGCTTCAAAATAAAATAAAAAGAACTGGGGATTTATTTCATTGGTAAAACACCTGGGTTCAATCTCCATTATATTAAAAAAAATATGTAAAAGCCAGGAGTACATAGTTCAGTAGCAGAGCACTTGCCTAGCATGAATGAGGCCCTGTGTCCAATACCCAGTACCAAATTAAACAAATAAATATTTTTTTAAAAAAAATCAACAATATAGTATTATAACCACACTATCATGAAGAAAGGTCAAGGGCACAGAGCCAGGGAATTTCAATGAGAATGAAATAGATCCATACAGCATTTATTTTTGAAAGGGTGATGATGGGACAACACTAACTCATGGATCATTGTCGTAAAATAGTTTGGCTCTGGGCAGTGATAGGAATGCTGTAATAAATGACAATAATATCACAAAATTGAGAGTAAGAATTATTTTTAAAAGCGTGAGACTAGTTAGCAAAATGGGAATAATGATTCCTTCTATGCACAGGCTTTACCAAAATAAATTCCAAGAATATTTAAAAATTGGAAAGTCTAAAATCAAACAACAACTTATTTACAAACTAATAGAGAATTAACTCTTCTGCAGATATTTGATGAAAAACACTTTCATATGTTATAAATGTTGCAGTATAAGTGAAAAAAAGCAGAATACAAAATTGAGTTTACTATGAATATACTTATGTGGTCTGTAATTGCTTAAATACAGAGTTTCCAACAACTGGAATTCTGTAGCTCAGGTTTCTGTTAGTTTCTACTTTCTGGTTCACAAATTTGTGAAATATTTAAGCCTAAGAAAGTTTACTCTCTTCTAAGTTACTGTTTTCCATAAACTGCTAATTTCTCTTTGGCTGTCATACAAGTAAAATGGATTATTTAAGTTATCCTAGGTTGGGGTTTTAGGTAAAGTAAAGAAGAGAACCACTCACCAAAGAAAACTTCTCATTCACAACACAAAAGGAATTGATCCTTTGCATTTTCTGATTCTACTTCTAATTCCTCCAAATATGTGAGAGCTTATCATTAAAGGTGCTAGCTGAAAAAAAGGAAGAAGACAAGAAATAAACACATTAAAATGATAATGTTCATATTTGCTTTAGAGAGGAGGAGTTATGATGTGCCTAAGGTTTGTATTTTTACACTTTACTGTTGTGATGTTCTTTAGCAAAGAATATAAAATTTGAGAATCATTTAGTTCCTATAAGTCCCTGAAAATAAAACATGTTAATGAGTATAGGTCCAAGTTAGATTTTACTCTTCTAGTGTATTTGTTTCTTTCAAACCTTCTTATATTACTGTTTCATTCCCATCTTGTTTGGCATTAATTCTAATGTACCTGGAGTCAGATCAAGATTGAGATTGAATCCTAGATCTACTGAACATCAATTGTGTGTATTCATTTGGTGAAAGGGAAATAACTGTATCATGCAGTTATTTCAACAAACTTGGGAAGATAAAGTGAGATAATAAAAATAAGGTGTGAAACATTTATGTTTTGCGAAACACCATGATATATGCCTTTTGGTTATTTTTACACTAAAATATTAACCAGGAGAAAAGCAGATTCCATTTATAGTTCAAATCTGTTAGGCTTTTTTGAAGAGCAAGACTCAGTTTGGGAATCATGTCCAAAAGGCAAATGCCAAAATGAGAAATGTTTAGAGTGAAATTGAGTGTATTTACAGTTTTAAATTTTCAACAATTTATCATAGAATAATTAAAATTACTGAGATTATAGCTTTCTAAAAGAAGACCAGCATCTTTTATAACAATGATACATAAATAAAATATACATACATATATCACAACTATTTCCAGATTAACTAATCATTAATCATTAATCAACAAAAACTGAACATTTTTATTGGCTATATTTTAAAAATGGTACATTCAAAATTGTTCTGTATGTGTCATAAGAATTGTGATGCATTCTGCTATCATGCATTTAAAAAATAAAACCAATAAAAAATAATTGCACACCCTATATATATTCATTCCTATAAATATTTTTAAAGTATAACCATCCAATACTTAAGTATTTATGTGTATAGTACCTAATTTATGATACTCAATATAAGAGAAAGCTCCAAAAATTGAGGAAATAAGAAAGTCTTTTAGTCCCAAAGCAATATGCCATTTATTATTAACTTTCTTTCTGTTCTACACACACACATACATATGTATATTCATAATACACACATACATACATATGTTAACATCCTGGTAACCATGATGAACATACAATTTTATATGTTGTATTTGTACTTATTTAAGTCATAAACTCTTTGACATATTTATGTGTCTACTACATTTTTTCTTTTAGGCACAATATAAGTGATTTTCCTTTCCTCAAATGGAACACTATCAAATAACAATCCAAAAGCTTTCCTTATCTAGGAAGTCTGTCAAAATAAATACATTTCCCAAGGAAAAATGACAGATGAATTTGGGAAATACAACACAAGTCTGCTGTACCTCACTCCAAACAGACACGATTAGGAGACTGGAAAATGATGCTTTAGGATATTTCCATTAAATTCCACACTGTCCACAGTGCCTAGTGAAAAGAAGAATTTCTTCCAATGTTTCTTAATACTGTTTAAACAAATTGATTTTTGTCAGTTCTCAGGAGGATTGGGAGAGATCTTTCAATTTTTATAAGAGCTTATAAGGGATAGTTCTCTATTTTTCTTGCATGACCTTCCTAGAACCAAAGTTTCAATGAAACCTTCACTTTTTCTTTATAATATGCTAAGTATTCTATCCCCCAAACAAAGGATATTTTGCCAAGCCTCCTATATTTTCTATATTCTCAAACAGTTCTTTCCACCTTTTAGAACATATTTGCTTATGTTCTAAACAAGGTGTTCTTATTTCCAACAAGGTGACAGCAAAACAAAATTTCTAATGTAGGTTTGCCATTTGGTAGATTAGCTAGAAGCAGACTCAGTGTTATGATTAGCAGCTCAAGTGATTTATAGGCATGACTGTAAGGAAAATGGAGAGGAATTTAGGGGAGTCTATAAGAAACCATTAGACAAGATGTGGATCTGATCCTGGAGAAAGCAGAGAGAGAGGAAAGGTAGTTTGGTTGGAAGCATCTTAGACAGCAGTGCAGTTCTAGAAATTTGGCAGTTTGTTACAGAGTCCTTTAGTCAAAGCTGCCTGCACATCAATGAGAAAACAGCCTTCATTAATATTTCAGTTGCCTTCAAGCATTGATTACAAGCAGTCTGTGGGAAGCCAAGTGCAAAAGCAGTGGTGAAATTAAGAAGCAGCCACTGAGATTCTCAATCGACTATGCCCCCTACCGTCCAAGGCACACTTACATACTCCCACATCCATGTATGCCAGTCTCTAGATGCCTTCATTTCGAGTGCAAATTCATTCCCAGTTTAACCAATTAACATTTCTATATACTTATAAAATAAGGTCTAGATCTAAGTCAAAACATTGGATAACAATGAGTTAATTTCAACATGATGATTCCAATGAGAGGAACAAATTAGGGCCTCACATATGTATTACTGGACATAGTCACATGAATTATGCATATGATAGAGAATAGTGAAGAATCTGAGACTCTGAACAAAAGAACTAGAATTCGTTCCCCATACCCCACCCCTGGAAAAAGAATCCTACAATTATATGTTCAATGAGATCAAGGTAAGAAAATAAGCTTTTCTTATCATTAGCAGATTTAATTCTAAAAAGTTATGCATAATTTTATTTAATGAGTCCAAATTAACACTATAAAATTGAGTTCTGCTCTAGCACACAAATCAGAGAGATTGCTAGTTGAATAATTGAAAATTGAATATTTTCATATTGCTGCAGAGAAGCACAGCACAAATACAGAGCAACAGAGAATGAGTATATATAATTTGAAGAAAAGGCATAAATTGCCTGATAGCTTCAATTTTTTTTATGGTAACCATCAGTCAAATCAAGGGTCAGCAAACTATGACTTGTGAGCCAAAGTCAGCCTGAGCCTTATAAAGTTTTATTCAAACAAAGCCACACCCAATTATTTACATGGTATTGGTAGTTGCTTTTGTTATACAATGGTGGTCTTGAGTATGTGTCCTAAAAGCCTGAAATAATTACCATTTGACCCTTTATAGAAAAAGTTTACAGATCTCTGAACTGCCATTAAAGCACCATTACATACACACAAATAATTGTCTTCATCACTTTTACCTACACAGTACATGGAGCTTTATTTTGAATTTGAAAGATAAAGCAAAAAGATTCAAAATGTGCAATTAATATATTTATTTATTTATAGTGCAACGAGAGAGAGAGAGAGAGAGAGAGAGAGAGAGAGAGAGAGAGAGAGAGTCTATCACCAGATAACCAGATGAGGGAGATATCATCATTTTTCATTTTTCCACTACAAAAACTGAGTCACCATGAGTTAAGTGATTTCCAAAGGTAACAGAGTTGGTATGACAATCTTTAAACCAGACAGAACAGCTTCTCAGTCTGTGCTTTTGATTTCTATTCTATACCTCAGAAAAAGAGATCCTTCATTCCAAGAAAACAAATTATGTGATTCATTTTTTTAAAATAGGCAAAGAGATGATGATGCGGCTCAGGGTAAAACACTTGCCTAGTGTACATGAGGCCCTGGCTTCAATCCCCAGCACTGCAAAGATAAATTAAATAAATATAAAAAAATATGAAACAATAACATACCCTTGGTTGTTAATGATAGTGATGCAAAAAAAATCAAAATTTTTAGAAACATAGCCTTTATTTTTTCATATCTTTTTTTGGTGCATTATATTTGTACATAATGGTGAGAATTGTTGTTATATATCAATTTATGCACACAGTATAAAAATATATTAGTCAGTATCATTCTCCAGTATCCTATTTTCCTCCCTTTCTGTTTCCCATCCCCACTCTGGCCACTTTACTCTTGATTTTCATGAGATTCTCCCACAAATTCTTTCCTTTTTTCCTCTTTATCTCCCACATATAAGCAAAAACAAGACGCTTGACTTTCTGAGTTTGGTTTGTTTTGCTTAACATTCTGTTCTCAAGTTCCATCATCCATTTTCTTGCAAATGACATAATTTCATTCTTCTTTATGGATGAATAAAACTCTATTGTGTATATACTCTTTATCCATTCATCCATTAACAAACATCTAGGCTGGTTCCATAGTTTAACTATTGTGAATTGTGCTGCTATAAACATAGGTTTACATGCATCACTGTAGTATGGTGACTTTAATTCTTTAGGATAGATACCAAGAAGTGGTATAGCTAGGTCATATGGTAATTCCATTCCTTGTTTATTGACAAAGTTCCATGTTAATTTCCACAGTGGTTGAAGCAACTTATAATCCCACCAACAGTGTAAAAGCATTATTTTTTCTCCACATCCTCTCCAGCATTTATTAATGTTTATATTCTTGATGATTGCCAGTCTTACTGGAGTGAAATAAAATCTCAGTGTAGTTTTGATTTTCATTTCCCTAATTTCTAGCAATGTTGAACAGTTTTTCAAACGTTTGTTGGACATTTGTATTTCTTTTGAGAAGTGATTGTTTAGTTCCTTTGCCAATTTATTTATTTGAATTTTGGTGATATATTTATCTATTCTGGATATTATTCCACTGTCAGAATAGTAACTAGCAGACTTTCTTCCATTCTGTAGGTTCATTCCTAATGTTTTATTTGCTGTGCAAAAGCTTTTTTAATTTGATTCAGTCCCAATTATTAACTCTTGGCATTATTTCCTGAAGTTTAGGGGTCCTATTTAGAAAGTCATTGCCTATGAACCTATATGTTGGAGGGTTGACCCTATGATTTCTTCTAAGACTTGAATAGTTTCTGGTTTAATTCCTCAGTTTTTGATCCATTCTGAATTAACTTTTGTGCAAGGTGAGACATAAGGATCTAGTCTCTTTCTTCCACATACAGATACCAGTTTTCCCAGCACCATTTATTTTAAAAAGCTGAGGATGTTCGGATAAAGGTACACTCATACATTGCTGGTGGGACTGCAAATTGGTGCAGCCAATATGGAAAGCAGTATGGAGATTCCTTAGAAATCTGGAAATGGAACCCTCATTTGACCCAGCTATCTCTCTCCTTGGTCTATACCCAAAGTTCTTAAAATCAGCATACTACAGGGACACAGCCACATCAATGTTTATAGCAGCACAATTCACAATAGCTAAACTGTGGTACCAACCTAGATACCGTTCAGTAAATGAATGGATAAAAATAATGTGGCATATATACACAATGGAATTTTACTCAGCAATAAAAGAGAATAAAATCATAGCATTTGCAGGTAAATGGATGGCATTAGAGAAGATAATGCTAAGTGAAGTTAGCCAATCCCAAAAAACCAAATGCCAAATGTTTTCTCTGATATAAGGAGGCATATTCATAGTGGGGTGGGGGGGGAGCATGGGAGGAATAGAGGAACTCTAGATAGGGCGGAGGGGTGGGAGGGGGCAGGGGGTTATATATGATGGTAGAATGTGATGATCATTATTATCCAAAGTACAGGTATGAAGACACGAATTGGTATCAACATTCTGTGTATACAATCAGAGATATGAAAAATTGTGCTGTATATGTGTAATAAGAATTGCAATGCATTTCACTGTCATTTGTTTTTTAAAAAATCAATAAAAAAGCTAAAAAATAAAAATAAATATATTTTTAAAAAGCTGTCTTTTCTCCAATGTATATATATATTTTTAGCACATTCATCAAGAATGAGATGACTATCTATGTGGGCTTGTCTCTCTTCTATATCTTTGGTCTATGTATTTGTTTTTAAGCAAATATCATTCAGTTTTTGTTAGCATAGTTCAAAAGTATAATTTGAAGTCAGAGATTGCAATACCTCCAGCATTACTTTTTTTGGCTTAGAATTATTTGGGTTATTCTTGTTTTTTTATTCTACTAAATGAATTTTAGGACTGATTTTTTTCTACTTCTTTTTAACCTGACTTGCCCCTGTGACTTTTGCTGTTTCTATGGCCTTTTTACTCAATGACCTGCATAACTTCTTTATTTGGAGTAGTCTCTAATGCTTGCCTAGCACCTATGACCTACATAGCCTCTGTGACCTACATAGCCTCTATGACATACATAGTGTCTACAACCTGAGTAGCAAAAATGACCTCATTAGCCTGTATGACCTGCAAGTCTTTGTGGCCTGCATATGCTCAGTTATTCTGTGAAGCCTCTTTGGCCTGAGCTGTCTCAATGACTTGCAAAGCCTGTAGGAACTGAGAAGCATTTGTGACCAAGTAGCTTTATGAGCTCTGTAATTTCTGTGACTAAGTAACCACTGTGATCTGCCTACCTCTATAACCTTAGTCAGCTCATTACTGGTGTAGACTCTATGACCTGTGTTGCGTCTGTGCCCTGCATTGCCTCTAACACTTGCATAGGATCTATGACACGAGTAGCCAAAATGACATTTGTAGCCACTATCACCTGTGTAGCCTTTATGATCTGCATAGCCTCTATGACCTGAGAAGCCCTTGTGGTCTCTGCATAGAATCTATGTACTTAGTAGCCTCTATTGTTTGTGATCTCACTAAAATATGAATAGCCTCAAAGGCATGAGCAGCCAAAATTACCTTAGCAACCAGCAGAACATTAGTAGCTTCTATGACCTTCACAGCTTCTTTGACCTGAGTAGCATCTATAACTTGAAGAGGCTATAGGAACTGCATAGCTTTATGTCATGCATAGTCTTTATGACCTGCATAATCTAAGGTCCACAGTCATGCAGTGGCCTGCTTATATTTATACCCTTCGAATCCTATATGACCTGAGTAATCTCTATGACTGTACAGCCTCAAGGATCCAGGTACCCCTGTGACTGCGTAGCCACTATCCCATTGCTGTTTATTGATCTTTCTAGGTTTCTATGTCCTCTAATTCAATTTTCAAAGGTTATATGTATCTATAAATGCAACCATTTCTTACTGGTTTTCCAATTTTATGGAGTATAAGTTTTCAAATTGGTCCCTAATGATCCTCTGGGTTTTTATGATGTTTGTGGTGATTTCTCCTTTTGCATTTCTAATTTATTCATTTGTTTTATGTCTTTTTCTTTTGATTAGTTTGACTAAGTGCTTTTCAATCTTGTTTATCTTTTCAAAGAACCAACTATGTGTTTCATTGAGCCTCATGTTATTTTTTTAATCTCAATTTCATTGATTTCAGGCTTGATCTTAATTATTTTGTTCCTTCTACTGGTTTGGGAATTAGTTTTTTCTTGTTTTTCAAGGGACTTGAGATGCATCATTAAGTTGTTTATTTGGGATCTTTCTGATCTTCTTATGTAGATACTCGTAGCTAAATGTACCTCTTAATACCACCTTCCTAGTGTCCCAGAAGTTTGGGTTTTTTTTTAAATCACTATTTTAATTTGATTCTAAGAATTTTTAAATTTTTCCCTTATTTCTTCTATCGCAGTTTCATCATTCAAAAGTGTATTGTTTAATCTCCATGTGTTTATGTAGGATGTTTTTGGTGTTGATTTCTAAATTCATTCCATTATGATCAGAAAAGATTCAAGAAATTATGAGGGTTTTTTTTATTGCTAAGAGTGGCCTTATGAGCTAAAAATATGATCTCCTTTGGAGAAGGTTTCATGAGAACCTGATAAGAAAATGTATTCAGCTGTTGTTAGAAGAAATAGTCTGTAGATTTCTGTTGAGTACATTTGATTTATAATTTTTTTAGGTTGGAAGAGTCTGAGTTTGTATGTGGATGACTTATGTATTCATGAGATAAGTATGTTGAAACTACCCAGTTTTATTGTACTGGATCCTTAGGCTTTAATTTGAATGGTGTCTGTTTTGTGTAACTGGGTGCACTAACATTTGGGGCATAAATACCATCATTATACCTTCTTGTTGGAGTTTTTACCTTTACCAGTATGAAGTAACATTCTTTGTCTCTTCTGATTAATATTTGTCTTAAAAGTCCACTTTTTTTTTGGATATAAGAAGAGCTATTCCAGTATGCTTTGGGCTTCCATTTGTATGGTATATCAATTTCTAATTTCTTACCTTCAGTTTGTGGCTATATGCCTAAAAAGTGAGTCTTTTGTAAACAGTACATAGTTGGTAATCTGCTAATCCATTCTGCCAGCCTAAATCTTGTAACTGGAGAGTTGAGACCATTTACATCAATGTTTTTAATAGACAAATTTTTATAATTACTGCAATTTTCACTTTTCTAATATTTAATCTGATTCTGTTTCTCATTTGCTTAGCTACTCTTCAAATGAGATGTGTCCATTTGTTATTTCTGGGGTTTCTTTTTGATTTCTCTTTGCTAAGAATTTCTTTGAGTGTTTTCTGTAATGTTGGCCCAATAGTCAAGAATTATTTTAGTTAATGCTTATCTTGGAAGGTTTTTACTTCTCTATTGATTCTGAAGGATAGGTTTGTTGTATATAGCAATCTTGAGTGAAAGTTATTTTCTTTCATGGCTTAAAACACATCTTTTCAAGACTTCCTGGTTTTTGAGGCGTGTGCTATGAAATTGGAAGTAATTCTGATTAGCTTGCCACTAAATGTGACCTAATGTTTTTCTGTGAGGTTTTAAAAATCTGTTCTGGTTCTGTATGTTAGGGATTCTACTGTAATGTGTGGTAGAGAGTTCTTTTTTGATCTTGTCTATTTGTGGTTCTGATTGCCTCCTGTATCTAGAAGTCCTTCTCATTCTCAAGGTATGTAAAATTTTCCATTATTATTTCCCCACAGAGGTTATCCATTCCAGTCTGCATCTCACAGCCCTCTTCAGTTCCAATGATTCTTAAGTTTGGTCTCTTAATGTTGTCCCAGAGTTCTTGTATATTTGGGTTATGGTTACTAATCCATCTTTTTTGATACTGTCTGAATGTTCAAGACTACCACTTAGTATTCTAGCCCTTAGATTCTGTCTTCACCATGGTCTTCTGTATTTGAGACATTTTCAACTAAACATTTTATTTGATTTATTGTGTCTTTCATTTCCATGATTTCTATGTGGTTATTTTTCAACATCTGTTTCTCCTTATTGAATTTCTCACTCATATCCTGTTCTGACTTCCTTAATTCACTCAGCCCTTTTTCTATGATCTCTTGGAATTCATTCATCATTTTAATAATCACTCTTTTGAATTCTTTATCTGATATTTTATCCACTTCAATACCTTTGGAGTCAGTTGTGGATGAATTATGAACTTTAGGTGTCATGTTACTGTCTCTTTTCATATTTCTTGCATTCCTCTGTTGGGTTTAATGCATTTGTTGGGACAGATTCTCTTTGACTCTTATGTGTGGAACTTTTTAGGGAGTTTTTTTTTTAACCAAAATATTCAAGATTGATCTAGATTGAGACTCCTCATATATGTGATATCTACAACTTTTTGTTTGTTTAATTTTTGCTGTAGGAGTAGATTTCCTTGAATAGGACTTGAGGGTTCACCCCCACCACACATCTATTTTCACTTGCAAACTAGTTGTTAGTTTAATGCTTTTGGGTTTTTTTGTTGTTGTTTTTGTCTCTTCTATTCTTTGTATTAAATTATAGCTGAAGTTTGAGTGTGGTTAATGAGTTTGGTAAATTTGTTTCTGCAAGAAGGTGAACTGTCTTTTGTCTGGGTCTAGTTTAGCAACAATCTCTACCCTGTGAAACTGTAGTGTTTTTCTAGATTTCTAGCACCTCAGAAAAAAGGGGGAAGCAAACAATAACAACAATTGAAATGAACAATATACAGCATTAAAATAAATACACAGTGCCTACTATAACATCTATGACACTGATTAAGTCATCAATTTCCAACAGCAAAAACAATAAATAACTGTGAACTAGATCTAGCATTAGAGTAAAAAGCACATGTTGTTTATGTTATCCATAGAGCTAATAATTGCAACAACATGAATAGTGTGTAGGATTTATATAAACCAAATGGTTCTAAAAATGGTAAAAGTTCAGTTTATTAAGAGAAAAGAAAATAATATAGGAAGATAGAATCAAGTTTACAATGTTCAAAAATATGAACAAAGGGAATGCAAAAGATATACAGCAAGTGATAGCTGTAAAGAAAGAGAAAAATATAGATATAACAAAGCAAAGGGAAAAAATTGGCTTTTAATGGGAGAAAAGAGAAAGAAAGATAACTATAAAAACAAAAACAAAAGTAAACATAAAATCCTAACCTTCAAAAGATAAGGCAAGGTAAAACAACTATTGCAAGAAATGCTAGACAGGGGCTGGAGATGTGGCTCAGCGGTAGCGCGCTCGCCTGGCATGCGTGCAGCCCGGGTTCGATCCTCAGCACCACATACCAACAAAGATGTTGTGTCCGCCGATAACTAAAAAATAAAAAAAATATTAAAATTCTCTCTCTCTCTCTCTCTCTCTCTCTCTCTCTCTCTCTCTCTCTCTCTCCCTCTCTCTTAAAAAAAAAGAAATGCTAGACATGAGAAAAAAAGAAAATGTGTGTGAGTGTGTGTGCGTGTGTGTGTGTGTGTGTGTGTGAGCATGTGTGTTCACAAACCAATCAGCACAGCAAGAACACCAACTGTCTCTACTGAGGTGATCAAAACTGTCACTGAGGATACATCATCACTATCCATGTGGCCCTTTACTTCTTTCTGTTTCTTCTTGGGCTATGTATTGAGAATGAGAGAGATATAGAGATAGAATGTCCACATGTGCATGCAAACTCATGTGCACAAGGGCTGGAGGTGTTAACTCCTTTATGTCTTTTCTGTTCCTTACAGAGCTGCCAGCTGGAGTGGCCTAAAAGTGAAACTGGTGGCAATAGCTCTCATTTCCCTTTCTACCGGTAAAAGGTAAATCACAATGGAAAGTATTGTCAGTTGGAGTTTCATCTGCAGAGAAACTCCCAGGGTGGAGCTGCTGCAGAATTCTAGGAGGGAAGTTTTGGTGGTTGGGGCTTAGTTCTATCTGACTTAGGGGCTTTGTTGGACTGTATCTTCTCTGCAGAGATTAGACCAAGACACTCTAGAGTCAGGTAGATGCTGATCATTACAGGGCTTCTGGATCTCAGGAGCCTTCCAAGAATTCTGAATAGGTGGAAGGAAAGTCAGCCCTCCACAATCTCATAAACTCTACTGTCCACAAATACTCCTTTCTCATACCTAGTCCCATAGTGTATCTAGACTGTCTGTTCAGTTTCCCAGCCCTCCTCAGCTGGTCATGTGAGTCTAGATTCAAAGGAAAAGTGAATTGCACACTCCTCAATTTTTCTGACTTAAATTTACCTAAGTACAGTCTTTTTGTACCTTTCACTCACATTCTGTTACGGACACCTAAGCCACACAGTAGACACTTTCCAGGACAAAATGGCAATGATTGCTGTGTTCTCCTGGGTTCCCACAGCAACAATACAGCATGGTCTCCTCTGGTGGCTTCTATCTCAGCACTCAGTTGTCAGATGAGAAACACAAAACACATTTTAAACACCAGTTCATGGTACAGCCTCTGAAACACCTAAGATCAGGATATTTTTCTGATATACAGATTTTTCCATGCCAATTGGTCTGTTATGTTTTTCTCTCTATTTATGCCATTCCTCTCCTCTGTAGTTTATTGCTGCTGCTGCCACTGCTGCTCCAATGTACCCTTTCTTGTTCTTTGTTCAATGTACCCAAATTTGAGACTCAAAGAGACTGTCTATTATTAAATTTTAGTGAATTCTCTCTTTCACCCATCTCAATGAAAAGCAGTACTTGTATTGCTTGAATTCTGAGTCACAGAGCAACTGAAACATAGTCTTTAGTATCTAACATAAGGTAAATTTACAATCTGGAGAGTATCTCTGAGACTATAGGTAAGATTATGTGTAGACTACAATGCTGACAGTGTAAACCTAAATCAGCATAACAAAAACAAAGCAAAAGTCAAGTTTTCTGTAAGTAATGTAAAAGGCGGGATTTAAATTAAGATTAATTCATGAAACAGAAAGAAGCAGAATAACAAGATTTCTAGTCAATGGTAGGAAGAATATAAATGGTGTAATTGCATGAGCAAATTGTATATTATACAGTGATAGAAATAAGATATAGCATGTTTTTTATAAATGCATAAAACAAAAATATCCCAAAGGCAAGATACAGTTAGGATAGAGGCTTTCAATGATTAAATTCCAAATTATGCTAAAAGAAACTGACTTTTACTTGCCTCAGTTTAGCATCCATATACTCAATAAGCATTCAGTATGTGCTAGGCCTTGCCTTTAAGATTCTTGGTAAGACCCACATCTTAGCCACTAGAAAATAGCTTCAAAACAGTCAGATAAAAGACATATATGACCCCACAACAAAATTGTAGTACAAATTATTAAATAATTCAATATTTAATAATTAAATAAATTTATTTGAATAACCAGTGCTGCTCAGTAGGAGTAGAACTGCTTTAGCCCATAGTCTTGACAGAAATAATTTCCACCCTGGAGGGTTACCATATTCAAATCACATGACAATACTGGACTACCATATTCAAATCATATGATATTACTGCTCCTATTAATAATAGGAACATAATCTTACCTATAGTCTCAGGCATTGGAAAGACTGTGAACTTTCTAGGCAGATATGGAATACATTAATTGCTGTGTAAACTTGGGTTAATCTTTTAACTCCTCTGAGCCTATTTTCTCATATTTAATTAAGATAATATTGGGTCCTGAGTAAAAACACATCATAGTGCAATACCTAATCATATTCCCTAGCGAGTGGTCAAATACAAATTACATAGCACATATCTGGGGCTTAAGAAGAAGAAAATTAGATAAGAAACCAACTAGATGCCAACTCATAAGGCCCATAAACCATCACCATCACCATATATATTTTACTTAACAAACTTGTTTATTACTAATTCTTTACCAGGCTCTGTCTTACAGACTTTACAGATGTTATCTCATTTAATCTGCATCCATATTTGTTTATGTAAATGACACTTTTACATTCTACTGCTTAGTCTTTGTGATTATAATCATATTTATCCTGGATACTAAAAACAGAACTACCAACTAGTTACAAATGCATTATGCTACTAAATGCAATTTATGTGAAAACAGGCCTGAGATCTACCATAAAATTTTGTTCAAGAAGCATCTTAAAGCAAAAGTTGAATACCCCTCCAATTGAATATAGACATAATATATATCTGATTAGATATATCTATAATCCGATGCATAAGTCTCTGGGTCAAAGTCATGAACTTGAATGCTCGAATGCTCTAATATTCATTGCATTTGAGAATTACATCTATTAAATAGGAACCGATTCATTTTGGCATTGTATTAATGATTAATTCAAATGATCTTAAACTTTATCTCCTGGGTTATAGAGATATATAGCTGGGGAATATACACTTGCAAGGTCACAAGGAAATCATATTGTACAGTATGGCTTGCAAACTTACTTTGTGACCTTAGTTCTCCCCAAACTTCCATTCTTCTTCTCTTATAAAATGAAGGTCATATGCCCAGAAAGATACTCAGGAATATAAATAGGAACAGAATTAATGAGTCTCCAAATCCCTCAGTTTACAATGATTCCCAGAGAGATGCCAGTCAATGAAAGATTGGTTATGCTATGACAACAAACAAGTCCTAGATCTGAGAGTCTTGAAACAACAAAGGCTCATCTCACAATGAGCAAATAACTTTCTTCCTGTTTGTACAACCCTGAGATATACTTGCTTCCATCTTGCACCTTGAAGTCTTAAGGTCGCTTTTTTCTTCTTTGCAAATGCCAGATATCATTGAAAACTAAACCTGGTTCATTCAACTCCCACAGACTGGAAATGACAAACATCTCTTACATCAACATCCTGCTTTTGTCACAGAATCCCAACATAACCACAGGGGATGCCTGAAAAATGTTGGTGAGCACAAGGTATATTTAATTAACATTAATGATCTCTTCTAGAACAGTTGAATGAATATGTTCAAGATAATATATGTAACACACACCAAATTCAAGACTGAAACTAAGGAAAAATTACTTCCCAGTCTAACACTCCCTCCACAAAAAAATGTAAGGTTGAAATGCTAATAACTCCAAAGCCTTTGAAACTGGCAAAGGGACGATTCTTTCTTGTTATAACAACTTGCATTTTATTGTGACTTCTTAAATGAAAAAAAACAGAAAGTTATTTTTTCTTTTTTAGAGAAATTATATACCTAATTTGTTTCTAGATAAGTTACAAAAGCCAGTCTATATTTATCTATTTCACATTATTGCAGAAGCTCCATTCCAGAAGATGTTGTATTATGGTTCTTGTTTTAGAAGAGTTTATTGAAGACAAAATACAGATTATTTCAATTTGACATTCCTTTCTCTTTAAGTAGTCTTTAGCATGGGAATCCCCTGTGCAAATGGGATGTGCCAATAGGTTGAGCTACAAGTATGGAGATTTCTCAGTTTTATTTGGAAAAAAGATTTCTGAAATTTTCTAAGTTAAGATGTTTGACTTTTTAAAGAGTCTTCCTTTAAAACCAGGATGAAAGAATAAATCCAAATCTCTTTTGGTGACTGTTTGCTTCTACTAACGTCTTCTTGGCTCTGATGGTTTATGTTAGAAGCCAGAGAATCAATTCAGTCTACTGGACATTTTGAGAAAATATGTTATCCAAAATCTGGGTTATAATAAAATCCCGAGTTGATCCCATGACTTGGCCATATCTTTAATTTTTTTTTGCAAGTAAAGCTTTTTATATAACCATAATAAAGAGTAAAATAAGACAAGAAAATAATTGTGCAATTACTTTTCAGTTTACCATATGGGTATATTCGGAGGTCTCTCTACCTTTAGAAAACCTAGGTTCCTCATCCTCTCATTAATCCAGCCAGGAAAATAAGTAGTCAGGTGCCCACAAGTGGTGAATGTAATGGATCTTTCCATTTCCCACAGTCAATCACCATTCATTGTCTCCATCTCAATGATGATTGCAAGTCTTGAAAGCAGCAGGTAGGTATTTTATGAGATGCAACTCTCCCACACTCACAAAATTGTTGGTTAATACCTTCCTGTTCCTTTTCTTTCAAGACCAGGTCATTCAATACAAAGACCATGAGCTCTTTTTGTTCAAGTTTGTTTCTCTATATGTGAAAAATAGTTCTATCAACCTATTTTCCGAAGGACATGCTAAAATACATAGCATGTATGCATTTACTCAACAGACTATTCTAATTTTTTTATGCAATGAAAGAAGTGCTTTCATTTAAGTTTTTGGTAATCTGAGATAATTCCATGTCAATAAAATCGGGATTTGCTAATAAAAACTTGAACTGATAAAATTTTGATCGCAATGCCTTTTGTTTGATCATTTCCATATGACAAGACTGAACTTAAGGCTAAAGTGTTTCTTATTCATCTGTGAATTTCTTATGCATAGAACCCTAGAGTCTTAATTAGTTTTGGTAAATTGAGAGGCCTCAATAATCTTTATTGGCACAATAGGCAGTTCTTGGTCTATAAAGATAATAATATCTACTCATTATTTAATTCTGAAGCAGTATTAAAATATGAAATAAATAAATTTGCCAACATGACTAGTTCTACATGCTTCAAGATAAATTTAAAATTTACAAGGTCAAATGTAATTTAAAAATTCAAATACAAAAGATATAAAGTATGTATAATTCTAAGCTTATTGATATAAACTAAACTAATAGAATGCTAGAAGTAAAATCAATCATTGAAAGTTTCTAGTTCTTTCCATTTGAAGAAAGTAAAGTACAGGAAAGAGAATATCCCGAACACACAGAATCTAAAACTCTGGGCAGGTTGAATATGAAAATTGGTGCTTTATATTCACCCCTATTGTTTTCATTTAAATGTAATGAAATATATATAAAAAACTGTATTCACATGTTGCCAGATGTCATTAATTTTAATTTATGTCACCACATAAGGTATTAATAAACAACTCTCAACAAAAATATTTGAGGAATGTATTGAGCTTGTTTGAATTTTGGATTGCAATACTTCAGAAGTTCAATTTTAAAAATCGTAAGTATGAAATATTCATTGTAGTAAACAGAATTACAAGAAACTGATTCAAGAGGTGATTTGTTCTTGGCTTATGAGTAGTAAATATAAAATTCTACAATATTTATGAAAAAATTTTTTGCCAACTTTAAATTGTGTAGCCTTTAATGGAATGAACAGTCACATATTCATTTTTTTCCTTCATTTGATTCTAAGATTATAAACATTGTGGTAATGTTGATTTTTCATTTGTCTAATTTTTATACACAAGTCCTGCACTTATAACTGCATTATTTTTGGCATAATCTTATACAGATATCAGGGACTTTGGTGATGACTCTGGGTAAAAATCAAAGTATCTGAAGCCAGGGTCTTGAGAATTAAATGAAAGAGAAGCTTATATCTTCTACCTACAATAGCACTACTTTGAGTTTGTTTTATATTTATCTTTGCTACCCAACTTAAGACTCTAAGAAACCAAATAATTTTCTTTAATATGAAATAAATATTTGGAAAACAAAAGAACTTAAATCATTGGATTTTTTCTATAAGGATCATGAACCACACCTTTCATCTTTAGGGTAAATAATATAGTTATATACCCTAATCCTTCCTTTACAAAAGGATAATATGCATTATTTTAAACTAATATTCAGTAATATTAAACTGGCAAACGTTTTGATAATAAAAGACTTAAAATTTAAGTATATGGTCTCTACAACCTATGATCATGTGATATTAAAAAGACTTTTAATAGCATATGGATTAAAATATTTCCTGAACTCACCAGAATAGTTGCTTATTTTTAAATCAATGGCTTTCCATAATATAGAGCTAAATATAAACAGTAGTTACATTTATATAATCAAATATTTCTCACTATTGCTTTGGAAACATACAGAGTAACTATCATTTTGTAATATAAGAATAAAGAGAAGAAATATTCAAGAACATAATATGAGACAGTACAATAAATAAAAATTTCTTTGTATTCTGATTACAAAACCTTCTGAAATTGTCTTTGACTAGATATGTGTTCCAATGCAAAAAGACATTACAGTCTTCCACACAAAAGAATTATTTTCTAACTCAAGAAAACCACATTTTTCATGAAAGTCACTGGCCTGTCTCAAGGTTTAATTGAAACCAAATGAAGTCTAGTAAAACTAATCAAAACCAAACAAGCCTTGGGCTATGTGAAGGACTTACAGCTAGCAGGTTTCATTTCGAGTTACAGTTCTCAAAGATTTGGTTAGAGCACTCCAAAATCAAATTTAAAATGTTGCCATGCTCTGTGAACTAGACATAAAATATTCTCCCAGGATTTCTATGAATGGCTAATTACAAATGCAACCTCATTACCTATAGAGTTATACTATGACTATTAAGAAAGGTGAACAATGTTGGATTAATTCATAGAAAGTAATTTATAGTAAGGAATTAACCTTTCCAATATTAAAACATACATGCTAGACTAACATTACTAATTAAATAGAAATTTCAGGAAATCTCTCAAAAACATAATTGTATAATTTGAAGAAATTGTTCCACATAAATTTGGAATCTCAAAAGTAATGCATGAAAGAGATAGAAATCCTTGCAATGAGGAGGGGAAGAAAACACCCCAAACTCAGGGTACTGGGTGGGGGGCTGAAAAGTCACTCGACCCACAATTTCTTGCACTTACTTTTCTTACTACAAAACGAGAATCATTATCTGTTAACATACATATTTTTCAGATGTAGTCTGTAAAGTAGAATGCAAATGAAAGTTATTGTGAAAACAACAAAGCAGACATCAATAAATATTAGAGATAAGGACAGAAAAAAATGACCACTTTCAAATCATTGGTTCCCTAATTAGAATTTTCTCTTTGCATTTGAAGGTATACAAAGAATTGATGGAGGAATCTGGACATGTCTTATTTCATGTAAAATATCCCCCTGAGAAATCTGTGTCTTAGGAGAATACCTATTCAGTATTTCAACAACCGGAATAGTGAGTAGTGTGGCCCTTTGCTGAATAGAACACAAACGTCACATATAAAAGTGATTTAAAAGATTTTGGTGTTGCAATTCTGAATAGACCCAAGGACCATTTTTCATTTCATATACTTGGGCTCCTGCCAGGCACTTTTCAAAATTATGGAGTGTTAAAAAAACAAATCGACGTAAAATATAACAGCACTGTCCTAGGGAAAATCAAAAGGAAAATTTTCTTTCAGGCAATTAGATAACCTACATTTTTGACAAAGCAAAGAAATACATTTGAGATGAATAGTAAAGTTTATTATGAACACTATGATGTTGTTTAGTCAAATTTTCTGGTTAACTGAAGATATGTAATATAATTGTCACTCTTATTTATAATTCTAAACTGCTAGCAATCAAAATAATTCAATAGTACATCTGATTACTTTCTTATATTAGTGAGTTATATTTAGTGCCTAAACTTTTGGTAATTTTGAATAAGCTAATTACCATTATGGCTACCTTATGGCTAGATTTTTCACTAGTTATCTTCTGATTTCTAATGTCTTAAAGAAATTTAAACTTCTAAACAGTCACTACAACAGTGTGCTCAAACTCAACTTCATTTGCACATAAAAATGCTTTGACTTTCTGAAAATCATTGAACCAAAATC